>NC_081415.1:61280688-61513188 GCF_030272615.1 Cryptomeria japonica | reverse complement strand
TTTCTTTTTGGATCACATTGTTTTGTGTTTTTACATGTCGATTAGATGGGACATGTTGATCCTTAAATGCATGTGGATTGTTTGACTTGTGACTTGTATGCTTGGCATTCAAATTACTTGGAGAAGGAAAAGAATGCGTAGATGGATAGGAATGATATGAAGGTATTTTGGATGGATGGAAGGTGCTCAAAGATGTGTGCCTTTGTTGATCCTGCATAAGGGATGGAGGGATATAGGGACCTAAAATAGATGGAAGGGGTGAAGGGGAAGGCGTGTATTTGGATTTAACTGGAGAAGTGTAGGATTTATGAGGGATACCAACATCTTGAGAGTGAGCAATGTAGCCATTATAATCAAGATTTTCTTTTATATCGGGGGTTCTAATATACCCTGTTCATGAATGTCTAACCCTTTTCTTTGATAATGCATGCTTTGGAAGATCTTTTTAACAAAGGGTTTCTTCTTACTTTTGATGCTAGAGGCAAGTCCACTTTGAGGTGGAGGTGTCTTGCAAGGAATGATAGGATAATGAGAGGGCTTTATGGAAATGATATAATATTGAGGCAAACATGGAGAATTATGACAAGGGAATAAAGGGATACTTTGATCTTGACATGGAAGAGGACCATTGGATAGAGTAGGAAGGGTGTTTGACACTTCATTTTGAGTAGGACCATTTGAAAAGGTGGAAGAGGCATCGTGATCTTGCTTAGGAAGTGGATTAGGAATAGGATTTGGAAGGATGCTTCTCTCTTGAGATGGAAGGGGATCATCTTGGAAGAAATAGAAAGGTACAAGGGGATCATCATGGGATTCTAGGGAGGTAGGATCTTTTTCAACCATTGGATGGGATTGGAGAGTTTTGGTGTCTTGATCTTGATTTATGATGGAACTCATTTCTTCATTTTTCAGATTATCCTCTTGACATGGAGCCACTTCTAAGGAAGGGGTAGTGTTGTGATATGCATGGGGGATCCTTGGAAGGTGTTCATGTTTTTGCATGATGGTGAATCATTTTGGACGGGGCCTTCTAGAGTGGGTATGATTGGAATTGGAGTGCACGATGGCATAGGATCTAAGATATCTGAATCATATAAAGGATTTGTATAAAGTAATGGGTTAGCTTGCATTTGTACTATTGATAGCCCTTGAGAGTCAACATGAGAAGTTTCACCATTAGGTTCATTGTTTGAAGGTGATGGTATGGATTGTTGTTGAGAAGTTTTAGGAGATGAAGGCATTGTGGAAGAGATGGAGGCCACATATGGAGCTTTGCTAGACATAGGTGTATTATTTTGATCATTCTTAGGAGTACTGCCTTGTTTCTCTATAGATGAGTCATTAGGATCTTCAATTTTAATGATACCATTATCAAGAAGGTCTTGAATCTTATGTTTTAGTTCCATGCAATCTGAAGTCTTATGTTTTTTTATTTCTATAATATTCACAATAATTGCTCAAAAATTCACATCCCCATGTAGTCTTGTTAGGCAATATGATAAGATTGTGCTCAAGAAGCTCTTTCAAAGCCGACTCAATAGATTGAACCAAAGATGTAAACTGTCTATTTGAGGGATATTCGGAAGAAATGTCTTGTTTTCTTGGTGGAGGACTCATGCGATCTTTATTGAGATTTTGATTTTGATTTTCAATTATTTGTTGTTCCACCTTATATAGTCGCTTTAGCATTCCTTGAAGTTTGTCACTCTTGATATCATGAATTTGTTTCTCAAAAGGGGTCATTGATTCATTTTGTTGAACTTGAATGTCATATATTTCTCTCTTAAGATCTTGAATTTGTTGGGCCAACGTAGCCATGGATATTTATGATAGTTCTGATCTTTGACCTAGGACAACATATGAGACTCTAAGTATGATGCAAACCCTAAAGTGCAAAGGGGGAACTATATGGTATGAGTGAGATTAGGATGTGATAAGGATTAATAAAAAAATCTAATCTATGTGACATGATTGAGATGGGAATGTGCTAAAGGGTTGATGCAAAATGTGATCAATATGATAGGAAAGTGATGTGCAACTAAACCCTAAATGGAATATGGGGATGTTTGATGCAAGGAATAAGGATACTCTAGGTTTGAAAAATATTTGCAATGTGAGGTTTGAGTTGTGATATGATGGATAGACACAAGGATAAGTTATCAAAGAGAGGGCATGCTATGATAGGAGATGATGAACTCCAAGCGGAATACCAACTCAAAGACACTGATAGATTCCCTAACTTAAGGAAGATGCACCTCAAGTGATAAGAGGGATTGATGATCAAAAGTTGATGTCAGACCTAAGATGAGAAAACCTAAGTGCAAGCAACATTTTTGGTTTTTTTGGATTTTTGATTTTTTTTTGATTTTGGTATGCAAATAATAATGAAATGCTAGGACCAATGATGAAATGACCTAAGGAACTTGTGTAGGGTTTAAGGTTATGTCCTAAAGGAATGATGGAAGGCTATGTAAAGATTATGGGTATAATCAAGGGGATTATGCATGGGTTTGATCTAGGGGGATATGCAAAGACTAGGTATGATTAAATAAGATATGCAAGGATGAAAGGTGCAACTAGGTGAAGACTATGCAAGGATCGAAAAGGGTATGGGAAACTATAATGATGTGACTATGTGAGGACCTAAAAGATTAGAACTTCAAAAGCGATGTCTCAAGAGATTTGAAATGATTGTTTTGAGAACACAAGTTCAACGTTTCAAGGACAATGTTGTTGTACAATGTGGATGGATACTTCAAAGCTTAGACCAAGGTTTTTTGTAAAGTGTTTCAATTTCAAGTGTGGTGTTGATTATGAAATGTTCTTGTTTGTTTGTGCACACATTCAGAAAACATGGCAGACAGAATGTTTGTTTGATTTTGCAGTAAAAACACATTCAAGCACAATCCTAAGGTTGGCCAAGACAATAGTTATTGAATCTCACTTGGGGGGTTACTCCGAGCTACACAATTCAGAGCGGATACTTAGATGCTTGACCCCATTGGCTCCACCCTCGGCACTCACTTCTTCGGGGCAGCCAAGCATCAGTCCCCACGAAAACTCCTCGTGACGAACTTTGTATCTCTACTAAGAACCGTAAGAATGTGAGCCGCTTCAGAGGTCCGACCTCTTGCGTCAACAACTAGAAGGTTTTTGGCTTCTAACACAAGAGGTGTCTAGTAAGGGCAGCCGTTCGAGTGGCCATACATGCAACGGCGTACGCTCCATTAAGGAAGGCTCCCAGCCTATAGAGGTTGCACTCTATAGGGTTTATGGGGAGACATGCCGTCAGTATGAACTAATCAGCACTCGTTGCTTGCAACTTTCGTCACAAACACATTTATTTATAGTGGTTTGGAAGAGCTTGGCTTTAGCCCGTTACCACTTGGGTCGTTCCCTCTCACTGAGCCTTAAGGGCTTCTCGGGAAGCAGACCCTCTAAAAGGTAAATACAAAAGAGCCTAATGCTCAAAACACGAAATACACTGGTTAATTTTAAAACACCAATTCGAAATGTGATCTAATCTAAAAATTAGACAATCTGTTTTAAATCACCATTTCTTCGACATGCGTCCTGCATCAAAATGACATTAGTAATTTTAGGAGATTATCTTTGACACACGAGAATAGATGCTCTGCACAAGACAAAATTCAAAAGATCAGGCTCCCCAGATGTAAAAAAGACTTAACAAACAAAAACAAACCCAATAGCTAACAAAAAATAAAAATAAAAAATACTTAAACCAATAATGAAAAATAATCTAGGCTAAAAAAGATCCTTTTCTAGGTTAATTAAAGAAAGAATTAAACTAAAATTTAATTAACAAAATCTAATCTAAAAAAAAGCTAAAAAATCAACTAATCTAAGACATGAAAAACTAATCTAACTAATTTAAAAATTTAGTCTAACTAGTTAATAAATTAATCTACTTAATCAAACTACAATAATTAACAACTAATCTAATTAAAAATCTAACTAAACTAATTAACATCTAATCTAATTAAAAATCTAATTAAACTAATTAACAATTAATCTAATTAAAAACAAATCTAAAAAGAAAATAACAAAATCCTACAATCTAATTTTAAAAAAATAAAAAATCTAAAATTTACATCCAAAAATAAAAATCTAAAATCTAGCTTTTTTTTTAAAAATAAAAAGAATAAAAAAATTCTAAAAACCAAAATCCAAAAATCTAATTTAAAAGGAATTAACTAAACTGAATCTTATTAAAAAAAAAACCTTAATAAAAAAAGAAACTAAAGACACATTAAAAGATGGAAGATTTCTTTTTAAAGAAAATCTAGAGAAGGCAAACGTAAGGGGAAGGGAAGCCCTTCACGTGGCTTCCTTGGCAGTCTGCGTGGGGCTGTAAAACTGCAACACCAGCCCAAAACAAACATAGGATTCACCCAAAAATGGATACGCACAAGATGGATTAGTTTGAAGCGTTTTTCTTTCTTTTCTTTCTTTTTTTCTTTTTAATGTTAAATCTCCATGCAAAACTTGAAGCAATAGACAAGGCGTGGTGAACTGTTTGTAGACAAGGCACAGTGAATGTATAGACAAGGTGTATTTCAGCAAAGACAAGGTGATATGCATGTAGCGAGGAATGCTCAGAATGGTAAGGCAAAAAAAAAAACAATTTATTTAAAACATTGAAATCTATGCCAAAGTGAGGTGCACTGTACATTGTCTTTCACGCAGCGAGGAAGGAGGTGTAGGAAATACATGGGGCAGAGAGGTGAAAATCGTAAATTAATATGCAGGTCAACACAAGATGAAAACACTACAGTGAAAATGTATATGATCATAGAGGCAAACAAAATGAGAAATCTTGCAAGCAAACCTATGAACACAATAGATCAAACTGTTAAACCTCTAACAAACAAAAAACCAAACAACTGAAAAGGACAATTGCAGGTCCCAGCCGTGCCAATTGTAGATGGAGGAAATGGATCGAACACAAGATTCAATCTTCCAGCATCCAACTATGAAGTTTTTCCTGCAAAACACACACATGCAAATTGAAATCTAAACTAGAAACACACATGCATGCTATCAAACTCTACTCCATTGCACTCCTATTCCTCAAGATTTCACATTTAATCTATATTTGCTCTCAGAAGCACTTATGCAAAAAGCTATGAGGAAATGGAGATTTGAGAATGCAAAGATAACAGATAAGATGTCAAGATAATGAAATGCAAACTGACATAAGTTCGACGCATAAAGATGAGATGCCAAAATAAGAGAGGGGGCTTTGTTTAAATAGATTTTCTCTGGGCGAGTTCATGTTGTGGGATGAATATGGGATAATGCAAAATGAGTGGTATAGGGAAGATGAGTGGTAAATGGGAAATGGTAAGTGGGAAATGGTAAGTGGTAGGAAGGGATATTTAAGGGTTTTATTAAATAAATAGATAAATGTATATAAGGTGAATGCATGAATGCGTTTAAATGAATATGATAAATGTTTTATTTAATAAATTGAATGGACAAATGATGAGATATTAATAATAATAATAATATAATAAAAGATGGAAATTATGAATAATGAATTATGGAGAAATAATAGTCTAATAATAAGGACTCGCTCGATGTTTGGAGAAATTTGAAATTAAACGCAGACAAATTAATGGAAATTTTCATGTGTCTACAATATGCAATATCTGAATGCACAAAATCTCAATGAACCTAGAGCAAAAACAACATAATAACAATATATTCTCCAGGATCCTTGATTAGGAGATGAGAGCCCGAATTTATAGAAAATTCAGAAAGAAACCAACGACTGAGATCAAATGATGATGAGCGGTCAAGATTTTCCAAGAAGAAGCACAATCCAGTTGAATTGATGTGATTGGTCACTTTTTTCAATTTTAAAAGAAATTGAACAAAAATTAAGGTAAAATCAGAAAAAACTGATTTATTCTCTATTTCATTCAATTTTGATATTTAATAGTTTTAATTGCTTTCTATGAAATTATTTATCAATTTTTAATTTGATTTTCAAGATTATCTCCAATTGATTTATTTTCTCAAATTTAAACTCTTTTTTTCCAATTAATTCTTTTTTTGATGATTTAATGGCAATTCATTTATTAAATTAAATATACTAAGATATTTAATAAAATAAATAAAATAAATAAGATAATTGTTTTAAAAAATGATTTTGCTTGGAATGATTTAATTAATTAAATAAATTAATATTGAGTGATTAATTTGCCATGTGACATTGATGATTTAAGAAATTAATTGTGTGCTCAAGATTTATTTAATTGCTTTTGGTTAGGACCTTGGTGATGTTGTCAAGATTAGGGGTCCTATGGTTTAGATGACATTTTTTAGGGTATTACATTTGCCCCTCTTTGAATTAATGTGCGGGCAGTGCGTTGCTTCAAAGAATAGTTGATGTCAAATAGAAATCAGTTCTGAACTTGTGGATCACAAACCATTGAAGAGCGAGATGTTTAGTTGATTTGAAGCGATGAAACGAAACAAAGTTGATTAAAAGTGATAGCGATCCCAAACTTGATTGAACTAGGACCGATGAAGAGCAAAGATACCAAACTTGAACTTGATTGATCAAGAAGCGGATCTTATTGATCTAGAACTTGATTGAACTAGACACACTGAGTGAAGATAAAATCGATCTTGAACTTGATGGATCAAGACACGATGAGTGAAGATAAATTGTTCATCTTGATTCAATGCGATGAAACTGAACACTTGCTTAGATTGAGCGTGTGATCAAAGATACTCTTTAAACCCTTGATTGAGTTTAAATGAATAATCGACTTGATGAAAAGCGATGAAACTAATTAGCGTTAAGAGAATGATTCAGATGAAGACAATATCAGCTTGATTTTATGTGATGAAACTGATATGCCCCTAGAGATTGATTTGATTCAGATGATTGAGAAATCTCAACTTGATATGAAGCGATGAGGCTGAGATGCCCCTAGCGATGAGGTCTTTTTTTTTTTTTAAATAAAGATTAGTTGCTCGACTTGCAACGAAGGTTTTGAAATAAATTATCGACTTTGAGGATGATAATCACTGATGATGATGTTATGAGTATGCCCCCTTGGGAGCGAAATCAAAAGATAGGAGGGTTGCACAGTGATTTCAAGCAATTTTTGGTGATGATAACTATTTGAGCACAAAGATTGATGTTGAAGAATTAAAATCAGAGTTGATTTGATGAAATTGAGATTTAGAATTGAATTGAGCACAAAATGATTCAAAAATTGACTTGAGGATGAAAGTGCTAAGTGGTCAATGTCGTGAAATTTTTACTAGAGAAGTGATGTTAGATTTTGATTTCTATCCCAAAAATGGACTCAGGAAAGTTGATTTAGCTTAGGATATAATTTTACGTCCATCTGAGCAAGTTTGAAAATTAGGGTTTGGGCTATATAAAGGGTTTAATGTATCATTGTCAATTTTATACGATTCTTGCTCCGATGAGACATGGTAGTTGATATCATTTGTACTCTTGGACATTGAGATTATGATGAGATATACGAGCTCTTGATTTGATTTCATCGTACTTGTGTTGATTGATTATGAGATGTCTTTCTATATGCTTTATTCTATATGTATGCATATGTTTTCAATATGGATGAATGTAATGGAGATGAATATGAATGTTTTTTTTTTCTTTTCATATGCAAATAAATGATGAAAATGAGTAATGAGTAATGCAAATGTTTATTTTCCTTCATGCAATAATATGAATGCAAATAAGTAATAATGGAATTTATGGATATATATAAGATGTTTATGTATGTATCTAACATCTCAATACACAAGTACTCGATCGGAGAAATGATGATGAAAAAGAGACCACTTAGCTGAGAAATGATGATGCTTCAAACTCTCATTCAAAAGATAAAGAGATCATTGTTATCATCCCAAAATCACTTGAAATGCATAAAATTTAGGATGAATGCAACCTAAACCTAGTCACTGGATTTGGAATGCATAATTTTCATCATTGAGCGTTTTACAAACATAGTAGGCAAAATAGAGTTCCTTCCTTTTCATATGCAATATTAATTATCTTGTCTGCAATGACCCTTTTTTCGTTCATATCCTTGGATAGATTACACATGCATTCAGATTGCACATGAAATAAATTCCCTCAAACAGACAAAGAAATGACTCCAACCTCCCTGTACTATATAAACAAGTGGAGTCGAGGTATGTGTGGCAATTTCACCTTGATGTGAAGGCACCTATCAGAGACACCCAATTGATTTAGATGTTTCCAGATCATCGAATTCATTCCTACAAATAGAAAACAAAGAAATACATTATGCCTCGGTCCTTGTACCTCTTAGTCAAGATAGACTTCCTCAAGTTACTCAGAGGGAATAATAATCGAAAGCCAATGTAAAAGACAACACACAAAGAAAATTTCATGCATATCTCAAATAGTTTAGTGATTGTTTTCAGTAGTCTTGTTTTGCTTGTTTACTCAATGATAAAACTCTTTAGTAGTTAGGAAACAAGTGACTGACTTGGATTGGATGGCCTGGTACTACCGACAGAAAGATGACTTGGTTGATATTGCGTAGGACATGTAAATGGACTAGTCGATTATCCTAAGACTAGGACATTGATCGGTTTCAAGCCATGAGGGTTCCAAAAGAACCGAGATGTCACAAAAGAGACTAAAAGATATGTACAAGCTAAAGAAAAGATGCAACATTTCAGTACAAGAGATAAGACCAACCTAGATAAAATCCACCAACCATACTGATCTATGTCATTGTTTTGATTTGATAATTGATAGGAATGTCTGGTGTCAAAGAGTAAGTACCCCATATAGGACCGATCTGTCTGTTTCGAGTGTACCCTTCTTTGAATAAGACATGTTGATGTTTGATAGATTGATTAACAAGACATGTGATAAGTTTGGTTGCATACTTTGAGAGTTTGTCTATTGTTGATTTAGTTTGAAGGATTGTCTATGCTTTCTTGCTTTGATTTTGTCAGTTTTTTTTGATTTAGTGAGCTTTTTTTTTTTTTAGGATTTTGTTTAGGACATTTTATGATTTTTAGGATTTTTTAAAGACATTTTATGATTTTTATGATTTTTTAATGTTTGCCCCTAGTGTCTAGCAAGGCAAAAGGGATTTTGAGTACATGAATGGATAAGCGAATGATGGTGGAGGCTTTCAAGGACTATCTCACAACGTTAATCCAAGCATAGGGTCGAGATATAGCAATGTAAAGAAAGGATTTTACCGATGTAAAGAAAGGATTTTAGCAACGTAAAGTGAGGATATAGCGTAACAAAGCCATATGGTCCAAAGAAGTGGCCATGTCAAGAGGTTTGTGGAAAGCATGTTTTTGTATTTTGTCCATAGTGTTGATCAAGATCAAGGAATAGATCTAGATAGGGGAAAATAGGATAATCAAGATCAAAGGTGGTAATGAAGGATGTAAGAAAGAAATGGATAGGAGCTAAAGGGTTTGGATCAAGTGTAATAGATAGGACACATGAAGCCTACAAAGATCCTTAACCTTGTCAAGATCAAAGGTGGAAAAAGGATATGAATGTAGATAGAGAGAATGAGGGATAATGCAGGATGAAGGATAATAGATGGATGTACATGGATGAAACTTTCCCCTAGTGTAAAGTGAAAAAGGATAATGGATTACACATGATGCCTGTTTGCCAAGTTTTCATCATGGTACTTGCCCAAGGCGCCACAAGAAGTGGTTTTCACTTGTGAACAAAATTATTTCTCTTTACTTCTTTTTTTGATTTTTTTTTCATCATTGCTTTTTCTTTTTTGGAAGATAATGGAAGCATGATAGGGGATGGAAGAAGGACCCCAACCTCTCTCTTCTTTGGATGGTACCCTTAGAATATGAGTTGCAATAGACCATGGCTATGAAGGTATTCTCAAAGATGTTGGTAGGATAATGAAATGTAACTAGGGCAAGGATTTATGCAAAGGATTGGATAAGAGGGATGGAAGGGTGAAAAAGAGGTGTTGGATAATGGATGGGATGTTGGAAGAATTGTGTATGGCTAGATGGAAATGTTGGAAAGATCAACATTGGCACACACCTTGAGGGATGGTGGACACATGGAAGAGAAGTGAATCTTAAATTTTGAGATTTGGATGGAGGAAAGGTTACAGATTTTGGGGCATAAGAACCCAAAATGGATGAAGGAGGTGATGGAAGAATAGAATTGGAAGGTTTGGATGGAGAAACAACAACTTTGGATGCCGATTTAGATTTTTCTTTAGATTTTTGTGCTTCAAGCAGCCGCTTAGGGATCCACATGGTTTTTGATTTTTCATGCTTTTGTAGTTCCTTAGAGCGCATTGCTTGTACAAGTGCCTTAGGAACCCATATAACTTTTTACTTTTATTCTTTCTCTGTGGGCCTTTGTGGCGTTTTGTATTTTTCTTTTTCTTTTTGGATCATATTTTTCTTTGTTTTGACATGTCGATTAGATGGGACATGTTGATCCTTGAATACATGTGGATTGCTTGATTTATGACTTTTATGCTTGGCATCCAAATTGCTTGGAGGGAGATGTGTAGATAGATAGGAATGATATGGAGGTCTTTTAGATGGATGGAAGGTACTCAAAGATGTGTGCCTTTGTTAATCTTTCGTAAGGGATGGAGGGATATAGGGACCTATAATGGATGGAAGGGGCGAAGGAGAAGACATGTATTTGTATTTAACTCGAGAAATGTAGGATTTATGAGAGATACAAACATATTGAGAAATGTCCCTAAGGCCATGACCTTTAACACTTTTTTTAATATGGAGGGGTTCTTGCTTGTGAAGATCTACCCCTTTGCCTTTATAAATATTTTGACTTGTAGGATACACTTTGCTTTGGAAATAAGGCACAAGTCCATTATGAGGTGGAAGTGGAATGTAGGGAATGATAGGATCATGAGAGGGATTTGTAGGCATGGTGGATCATTGAGGTGAATATGGATGATTATGACAAGGAGATGAAGGGATACTTTGATCTTGACATGGAAGAGGACCATTGGATAGAGTAGGAAGGGTGTTTGACTCTTCATTTTGAATAGGATCATTTGAAAAGGTGGAAGAGGCATCCTGATATTGCTTAGGAAGTGGATTAGGAATGACATTTGGAAGGATGCTTTGCTCTTGAGATGGAAGGGGGATCATCTTGGAAGAAATGGAAAAGTATAAGGGGCTCATCATGGGATTCTAGTGAAATGGGATATTTTTCAATCATTAGACAGGATTGAGGAGTTTTGTTGTCTTGATATTGATTTATGATAGGACTTGTTTCATCATTCTTAAAATTATCCTCTTGACATGGATCCACTTCTAAGGAAGGGATAGGATTTTGCATAGGCATAGGGGATTCTTGAAAGGTCTCCATATTTTGGCATGATGGGGAAGCATTTTGAGTGGGACTCTCTGGAGTGGGTACATTTGGAATTGGAGTGCATGATGGCATAGGATCTAGGATTTTTAAATCTTTAGAAGAACTTGTATCAATATTAGCACTAACTTGGATTTCCATAGGAGATAGCCCTTGAAGGTAAAGATGAGAAGTTTCATTGTTTGAAGGAGATGGTATGGATTGATGCTGAGAAGTTATAGGAGATGAAGGTATCATGGAATGGATGAAGGCCACATATGGAGCCTTGCTAGACATATGTTAATGATTTTGATCATGCTTAGAAGTAGTTCCTTCTTTTTCTTTAGGTGAGTCATTAAGATCTTCAATTTCAATAACACCATTATCAATGAGATCTTAAATCTTATGTTTTAATTCCATGCACTTTGAAGTCTTATGTTCATTTTGTCTATGATATGCACAATACTTACTCAAAAATTTACATCCCCATGTGGTCTTTTTAGGCAATATGATAATATTATGCTCAAGAAGCTCTTTCAAAGTCGACTCAATAGATTGCCCCAAAGGTGTAATCTATCTATCTAGAGGATATTTGGAGGAAATGTCTTTATGTCTTGGTGAAGGTGTCTTGTGAGCTTGTTTGAGATTTGGATTTTTATTGTCAATTATTTGTTGGTTTTTGATTGTCAAATCATATAATCGTTTTAGAATTCCTTGAAGTTTCTCACTCTTGATATCATGCATTTATTTTTCAAATGGAGTCACTGATTTATTTTGTTGGATTTTCATATCATATATTTTCTTCTTGATATCTTGAATCATTTGAGCCAAGGTAGCCATGGGAATTGGAGCTAAGGTAGCCATGGGCTTCTTACTTTTGTTAGAATTTTTAGAAGATCTTCTGGTCTGAACAACCATTTATAACCGATGGGACCGAGAGCTAGATGTGATGTAGAAGTCAAGATCAAATTGCAGCTAGTTGTTCGTTTAGCGTAGTGATTGAGAGAAGTAACAAAGATCTGGTCTAGTTTCAGGAATGATCTATCTTGTGTAAGACGTTATGTAAGTTAACTTAGGTTTGATAAGTAGTTGATTTAACTAGTTGAGATATGATCGACAAAATCATGCTAGGTTTGATAAGTAGTTGATTTAACTAGTTCAGAGATGATTGACAAAACCATACAACACAACGACAGGGGTACGCTATCAAGATTGTTTATGATGTCTATTTTTATGCTCGTTGTAGACTGATTTGAGTAGGTTTGACTGATAAGAACAAGAATTCATATGGTAGTGTTTGTAGGTCCAGACGACAGCTTAGAAATTACCAGACAATAAAGACATTATTTTATACGAGTTGTTGCCTGATTTCATATGACGGTTGGGCAGACTCTAGAAGATAATATGTAGAATGTTATCTATTTTTGTATGATAGACTATAAAAGACTAGATGATAGTTTATGAAACTTGTACGTCACATTTCGTAAAGCCAGAGGAAAAACTATTAGGATCAATGAAAGCTCGTACGACAAGATGTATATAGCAGGATGACAATTCAACAGACTCGTACGATGGAAGAATGGACAGAAGCAAAATGACAGGTAGGGTTTGCGAATGACTGATGACTACCAGTTTTTTGATAAGGACTGATGTTTTGATGACTGATAGAGACCAATTTTTGATACAGACTGAGTTTATCACTGAGTTGTTGATTTGTTTGATTTATTTTCTCCAGTTTCAGTATTGTTGTCCTCGATTTTAGCATGGCTTAAATCCTGAGGCAACCCTATGAAACTAGTCCATTTCATACCTTACGTCCTTCGGGAGAGGTTATCAACTCCATTGATTAGCTCCTTTTGCTTTTCGTCTTTTGTTTTTCTTGTTTTTAAGTTCTTTTATTTTTGGCAGTTTTGCCTGTAGGTCGAACTTTAAAGTTTGACCTACAGGGTTCTCCTTTGAAATAATTGCACATCAAAATTTAAAGTCTGATGTGAAATGTATTAGTTCTTCCCCCTGTAGTTTGGAATTTAAAGTCCGATCTGCAGGTAGTCCTTCTCTTGCAGATTGGGCTTTAAAGTCCAACCTGCAGGGTCTTTGCCCCTGCACATTGGACTTTAAAATCCGATGTGCAGGTTGATAATAGTGGCGTGCATGTCCGATTTTAAAGTCCAACTTGCAAGAGATTTTATCCTACATGTCGAACTTTAAAGTCCGACATGCATGGAGCGCTTAGCAATTAATGAGGGCATTAATTGATAAAATGAGGGTTATTTATTAAGTTTTGAGTTTTAATTCCTCATTTCGTTTGCTAAGATTTCTTCCTTGCGTGCCCTCTTTCTCTTTTCCTCTATTTTCGCTCATGGTTGTCGTGCGGATTCATCAGTTTTTTGTTGATCGCATTGATTTGAGGTAGGTTTTATTTTATTTATTTTTGGGCTTTTCCTTTTGTTTTGCATCATCTGTTCTTCATTTTTCGTTGTTGCCTTTTTTGGGTTTTCATGTTTGAGGTTGGAGCGCATCGGATTTTTAAATTCGATTGTTCTCAATCTTTCCTCCCTCTCTTTTTCTTCATTTGCATGTCAGGTTTAAAATCCTGACATGCAGGTGAAGGAAGATGTTTTCTACATATTGGACTTTAAAGTCCAATATGCAAGAGATATCCTTCTCACTAACATGTTAGGTTTTAAAACCCGACGTGTTAGCATAAGGGTTATATCTTACATATCAGACTTCAAAGTCTGATATGTAAGTTGGGTTTGTCTAATTGACATGACGGGTTTTAAAACTTGACATGTCCATAGATGTTCTTCCTCTACACATCGGACTTTAAAGTCTGATGTGCTTATCATTTGAGCATACTTTCACAAATAACTTTTTCCCAACTTGCACATCAGACTTTAAATACCAATATGCAAGGAAGATTTTTTGCCCCTACACATCGGACTTAAAAGTTCGATGTGCAAATTTTGACTCCTAAGGTGCAGATCGGACTTTTTTCTCCGACTTGCCAATTTTTGACAGTTTTGTTCCCAAGTTTGTTCTGATTCCGAATTTTTGATCCATTTGATAAAATTTGGTTTTTTGATGATGATGACTATCGAAGAAGCTAATCCTTAGTGTTGAATGCAATACTTTGCAAATGTCAAGGCCCTCTCAAGACAAATCAGAGCCTTCCTCAAGTCAATTGAAATCCTCACCGAGCAAACCATCAGCAAAGAAGATGAAGTACAAGTATGATAAATACTTGAATATGTACCCATAAAGCTCGGTAAATTCCAATATCAAGGAGATAAAGGATACATAAATTGGTCATGTCAATATGAAGGAGCTCATTGATCAAGTTGAGAAAGCTCCTTCACGCTTGACAAACTTGATCAAATTAGAGCTGCACAAATATGCTTCCTTCCCAATCACAGCTCATGATCTAGACTTTGTACTTGCAATGACGGATCATTTTGATCTATATACAAGACAAGTAAAAGATGCTGATCAAAATATGGTTATGACATTAGATAATGCTTTCTTTAATAGTATATTCAAGGGCTCTCCAATTGAGGAAGTCACTGATATTACTCAAGAAAGTACCCAAGAATATTTTGAGAAAAACAAGTTAAAGTGTAAGAAAGTAATTAATATAGTTTTTCTCTCCACTACTAGAAATTCCCACCACTTTAAGATGGCCAAAGTATTTCCATAAAAGTGACTTCAATGAGGAATATAATGATATTGTTACCATGTTGGCATGGGTAAAGGGTTTGAAAGATTCTTACTATTTTTAAAGCTGAATGTGTTATTGTATGAATATAATCAGGAAAGGAACTACCAAGATAGATTGGGGTGAGCAGATTAATGACACACTTTGTGCACAATTGAAGGAGGTCAAAACAACACTCAAATTCTATATGACCTCATACCTTGTATATGCAGCCACCTCAATGAGGCAATATCCAAGTTTATCTACAAAAGGTGGTAGGAGGTTAGTACCTATCTGGAATTATTATGATCAACTCACAATTAATAATCAAGGGAACCATTTCAGATGAGTCAATGCCACTTCCTTTGCTGTATGGAAGTGTATGTTTGACAAAGACTTGCAGAAGAAGAGACTGTCAGAGGCAACATATAACAAGGTTTCTCATTTAGGATGTGTCTTTCTTCACTTCCCTACATTCACCTACATCCGGATAGGATGTTTCTCTGGAGAACCTTTCATTTTGCCAAGATATCCATCTGACAAAATCATACTCATGAAACTGTGTCAACAACTAATTTATGTGCATGAAAAGCAGTCACAAGCTCATAAGGCTGGCCTAAATTTCCCAGAATCTATTGGCCGATAATCAGTTATGACTAATCCAAAGGCTAAAAACATGGAGGAAGAAATGCAATGGAATACCATGAGGAAGTTCAAAGCTCGAAATAACTTTAATTTTTGCAGCATGAAAAATAAACTCAAAAGAAACTACACTCATGTATTCAGGTTTGAAGACGTATGGGCAGATTGATAGGATGAAGAAGACATAAGGAAAATGGATTTCAGTCACCTTACAATGGAGTAGATTGAAAATTTGGATTTGGCCAAAATCTCGATGACCATGGAGGATACTGATGACATAGTAGACCTAGTTTATTATGAATGAAAATTTTTTGATTCTCCACTCCCGCCTGTGCAATAGTCAAAGAAGGAGAGTAAAACTATTACTCAAAGAATCTCCCCCATTTTGGCAAATACCAATGTATGACTACTAAAGAAGAAGATCTGAATGAAACAACTACCCGCCAGTTTCGGTGATGATGACAACAGTGATGGTCCAATTGGTAAAACAACTATAGCTAAAACAAGGACCAAAAGCAAAGCAGATATGCAAATACCACCTTCAGTCCCTTCGACACAATCTAAGGGAAAAGGACCTGAAATCAAATTCACATTCAAAGGGTCTAAAAAAGGTGAGTCTTCTTCAACAGTGCAAGAGACAACAACAAAGGAGCTAGACCAATAGTTTATTGAGGAAAATGAGAAGGAAAAAGAACCAGAAGAAGGGGAAATTCCTCATCAAGAGGAAGCACAACTCTAAGAAATAATACTTCAAGGAGAGGGTAATACTCTCACCACCTCCAAGGTATAAAATAATCCAGAAGTTATCATTCATTCTATTGAAACTGACTTAAATCAACAAGATTAGGAATTTGATGATGAAGAATTAGATATGGAAATACCACAATCGAAGATTGCCCAACAATATTTCACACTATCCAATTTTTCCAGTTTGGATGATATTCCTTCAACCACTATTGAATACTCAATGTTGGATTTTATTGAAACTATGGAGCAAGCATTTGCAGAACATCAGATGGTGACTTTACCTTCTACAATGGTCATATAAGAAGTTCCACCCCTTGTAAGTACTGAGATAGTTACTAATGTACCTTCCATTCTTCCATATATAGTTGTTACAAAGGAGGTATCTATAGCAACTACTGTTGCTACATCAGCTGGCATATCATAGGACACTTCAGCCTTGATACCAGTAATTACATCCATAACTGCTGCAACTTCAAGTTAGTTTGCTTCCGAAATACTAGGTGATACTCAGCAAGAGGCTACCACCCCACCTACCAATCCAGAATTACCACCTTAGAAGGAGGTAGTAGCAGCCAAAAGAAAGAAACATGTAATTTTACCAGATGAGTTTCATTTTGAACAGTTGGTTCCCCCAAAACCCAAAGGTACAAAAAAGTTGAAGACTATTTCTCGGGTATTAGTAGATACAACTACCAAGAGGAAATATGTTGAGGTCATGGTACTGTCAGTAGATAAGAATAAAGGCAAGATACAACCTGAGGACTATACTATGCAAATTGTAGAGCTTAGAGTGGAAATGCATGAGAGCATTAAGTTGGATTCCCAAACTGCTTTCGACTCTTTATTGTGGAGATTTGATCAGGAAAGAGATGAGAAGAATGAGTTAAAATAAAAGTGTGAGAAATTAACCAGTGTTATTCTCAAGGTTACACAATCCTCCCAAGAAATTGATCGTATAGGTTCCTCAATAGATACTGAGGCTCTCAAGAAGGTTGAACATGTGGGAGTCAAGGAATGAGTAGTAGATGAGTGGATTGTACGATTGAAATAAGAAGGATCTCATCTTCTAAGTTCAACAATTAATTTGTTGACTGATTTTGAAGTAATTCAAAGTCAAATGCAAAGTACTAAGACTTCCTTATCTCAAGAAATTGAAGATATTGAGAGAAGTGCAAATCTTTTGAATAAAATGGAGGACTTTAGAATAGACATCCTCGTGGAGAATAAAGTACTTCAACAAGAGAGAAGTATATCCAAATCTTGTCATTATCATCTCACAAGAAAGAGACAATAAGGTTGATGACTGCAGAGCTAGATCGAGAAATGAAGGAAGGTGATGATGAGATTTATCTCATTTCGGCCAGGATTGCTGACATTCCTTGTTATCTATATGATGACAATCAAAATCTTGTTACTAGTGACACCATCACATAGTAATTTCTTCCCTAATGGATAATTGCACAGAACAAGATTTCTCTCTAAGTGCATTTGATAAATTGCTGGAGATTCAAGTCAATTTTGAGATCTTTACATCTATGTTGAAAGATGAAAAAAAGAGTTAGATAAAGGCTGAGGATGCAATCTCCCGTGTTCGTATTATCATTGATTCTACCCCAATGTCAGACAAAGTTGAGATGGAGGCCATCCTGACCAAGTTTAAAGAATTTCACAAATCTAATGAGGAGGAGAAAGATGAATAAAGTGTCCCATTTTTGACATTTTCTTTCCGTGTATTTGCATTGTTAGATGCTACCAGTTTTCTTGCAGCTGCATAATTTCTTTCTGCTGTAGTTGTAGTCAAGTGGGATTGTGCAATTGAATTAGTCAATTGTGCCCACATTTTTCTCCACTCTTTTCATATATAAGGAGGACCCTCATTTGTATATATTTTATCTGGAATATGCTTAGCAAAACTTTGACCAATTTTTATTTGAATTAAGACTTTGTGCTTTTGATGTAAAAAACTCGAATCAAGGAAATAAAGATAGCAATTTGATAGTTTCCAAACTTCGTGTTGGACTAAATATTGTGATTGTGATTGGAATCATTCTTATGTTTAGTTCTCATAATCATTCTTTGTGATCTTGAATCTTTTGGTGAAATTGTTAAAGTTTATGAAAGAGCTTTCCAATTGTGCAAATAGAGTTTGTGTTGTTTACAGATTTGGGAAATTTATGATTTTAAGTGATTAGTGGTAGGCTTTGTATTTTTGCTATTTACTAGTGGTTTTAAGGATTGGGAAAGTACACTTGTAGACTTTGAGCTGCAAGTTAGATTTGTTACCATTTGTGATAATAAGCTTAGTTAGAATTGCATTCAAGAAAGACTTTGTGCTTCTTAGTTGTAAGCTTTGGTATAATTTGTTGGATTAGTTTGTTCATTTCTTTTGTTACTACTTATCAAATTGCCATTAGTTTTTATATTCAAAGTCATACTATATATTCTAGTTGGTTAGCATTACCGAATCATGTAGTCGGTACACACAGAGAAGTCGGTATGAACAATCTAGTCGGTTACAGAAGAAAGCAATCACAAAACGTAGTATTCACCAAGCTGTTTATCGAGTATCTTTTTATGGCTACCAAGCAGTAAAGTTAACACACCAAGTTGATATTCACCGAGTGAAATATGTTACTAGATACATTGAACTTGGACATGCACATGAAAACGTGTTACAAGATCGAGGCACATCTGACCGTTATTACATTGGAAATTGCACTAGAAGATTGTGTATGATTACAAGGTCAATCTAACCAATGAAATATTTTGTTTAGTTATTCATTCGAGGAATCTTGTTTGTAAGATCGAAGCAATGAATTAGATCACCATTTTAAGAGATCTATTTATACAACATGGATTAAGAACAAGGTGTGTGCATATATGTATGAAGGAAGACTGTTACAGAGACACAGAGAGGCCACCGAGAAGGTTATCAGAGAACTGTCGAAGAACAGAGTAAACAAAAGGGTTTACCGAGTTACAATATGGGTTACCGAGGTATGCTATAAGCAAGGTAATCTTATTCTGAGCACATAGAATCTGCTATAACATTTCAGATGTAAAGTTCCAAATATTTGTAATGATTTTATTGTAATATTGTGAAGTTGAAAGAGAAACCTTTAACAGGGTAAAAGACTCTAACCAAGTCTATAAATTGTAAATCCTCTAACTAGGTGCAACATTCAGATTAATGTTGTAAAATCCTTTAGCAAGGTAGATCTAACAGATCTTGTTACTCCTAATAGGGTAAGCTATCAGAAATAGCTAAATGTAGCTCTAACCGAGCAATCTTTATTATTGCAGTAGTGAAGTTGTGGGTGCCATCCCCACCGCAGTTTTTCTCTCTAACCAAGAGTTTCTGCGTAACCAAAATTTATGTGTTATGGAGTGAATCATGTATGATTGTTATCTATTTATTTTAACTTTATTTTATGTTACCGCACTATTCTGTTTATGCATAACAGTAAGGTTATTATTGAAGAAAGGTTTTGGAGTACTGATTCACCCCTCCCCTCTTAGTACATTAGCTTTCCATATTGGGCCTAACATCTTTATGTATCAAAAGTGATAAAGAGTTGTAACAAAGTGGAGGGAGAATACATAAACTCTGAAAAAAGAGAGTTATATGCCTGAAACTTACCCACAAATTTTAGTTTTTTGTTAATTAGAGAAGAAATTTCAAAGGGAACCTCCCCTTGATGAGAGGAGAGATTAATTTCTCAACATAGCTGTGTGTGAATAATATATTTTGTCATTGGTATGCTAGTGACAAAATATTCGCCCAACAATTTTTTTGGTGACTCTATTGGGGAGCGACGTGCAACCAGTACTTTCTTTTTGGGTTGTAGTGTGCTTTTCATTGTAATATCCATATTGTTGATTTTCTCAAAAATCCTAATCTGGCTGATCAAAGTTACACTCATGGGCAACGATTAGCAGGAGTTGTTGATCCTACTTTTGATTTTTTGCAGCAACATAATTTTCCCTTTGTGACACCTCCACAGATGTGTTCTCCTTTGCAGTGGACATGAATTTTTCATCCTTTTGCACGACGATCTCCCATACCAACTGAGGCATCAAGTTTGCAAGTTTGATTTGATCCACTTGCAAATATTTTTGCAATACCACCATATAATCTATTAAGGATGGTTGCTACTGGCCCTTGGGGTACTGCTTTTTATCCATTGAGCTTGACTTCACCTTTACATGAACTTCCCAAAGGCATGCAGAAAAAATTGCCTAAGTTTTTAGGAGATGGTTCTCAACATCCGTACGAACACATTGCTGCCTTCTATATTGCATGAGGGGTTCTCGGTGTTGAGCATGAAGATGTTTTGGTGAGATTGTTCATTGAAAATTTGCATGGAGCCACTGCTAATTGGTTCTATCATCTTCCGAACAATTGTATCACAAATTGGGAAACCCTTAAAACACTGTTTAAGGCAAGGTTTAAGTCTGCCGAAGATGATCATGCGTTGTTGGCGTAGTTAACTCAAATGAAAAAAGAACCTCAGGAACCTATGCATGAGTTCATAGAACATTTCAATAGATTGCACAATCACATTCTAGTTTCTTCACAACCCACCGTTGGAAATTTGAAATGCTTCTTTATCAATGCTCAATTGCTAGAGGTGAGTTTTCTTTTGTGAAGGATAATCCTATAGATTTGGCCACTACGCAACAAATGGCTATAGTGGTTGAAGATGATCTTATTCTTGCTGGTAAGATAAGGAGATATCCTAACAAGGTTAGGAATAATCAAATTGCTAATTCATCTTTTTCTTCAACAAATTATGTTGATCCTATGATACAAAAGCTAGCAAATGATTTGTTAGCGCTTAAGAAGTAGATTTCCTCACAAGGAAATACTTCTTACCATGATGTCACAAGAAGGAATTATCCAAATAATTCTTCCAATTACACCACACGTAATCAGAACAAGTTACCTCCCGCTCCAGAGAGGCTTGTGTTGGAAGCATGGTGAAGGAGCACCCAAGTCAAGATTGGCCACCATGAGGCCATAATGATAATTTATGAGATAATTAAGTCTATGAGGCTAAAATGACCATTTAATATTTTAAACATGGATAATAATTCCATTTGGAGTCATCAAACTCATGTAATGAGTCATTTTGTAATAAGTTGTCAAAATTGCCATGTTGGTCAAATACTGTAATGGGGTTCAATGGGTAGAATAGGTTTTTAATGAGAATTTTAAATTTCATAAGGTCTTGTGTGACCATATTAATGTAATAAAGTTGATTAGAAAGTGTCAAGATGCAAAAAGGTTAGAAACTTGTTAATTGACAACTAAAAGTGTCAATTTGACAATAAATTAAAGTTGTAAACACCCAAAAGTGGTTGTATGGGTGCTTAAGAGTTGGTTTTAGGTTTCCATGAAGGGAAGAGGTTTAAATATGTTTATAATGATCCAAAATAGGGAGGCAGAGGGTCTTATTTTCTTGGCATTGTAAGAGTTTGGGGTTTGGCAATAAAAATACAAGGTTTTCCTTGCAATTTTGCTCTAAAATATGCACTTTATTGGTCTGAAACTCTTCTTCTTTGTTTCATTTTTTTATTGAAAATGGATTTGGAAATGTAGAGGAGTGTTTGTACTATCATTTGATGCTATTATTGAAGGTTTTACATTCAAATCTAATATACTTCTATTGGCTGTTCTAAAGTCTGTTGTAGGTGATTGTTTTAGGGGAGTTTTGAGAGTCACAATGCAAATGTGACCCGTTCCACTTTATGTGGTTGTTGTTTCTTGTGGAATGGGTTATGAATAATGTAATATATATATATCTAACTTGAAATGTGAAAGGAATAATGTGGAGATGAAGTGTTGATACCCTAGGGTAAGAGATTGAGTGAGGAAAAACATGAAAATGGAGGCACGGGTATAGAAGCAGAAGATCTAACTTAAGGAGGTAGTTTTTTTCATGTGAAACAGTGTTAGGGGATGGTAAAATCATGGTGAATACCAATTTTAAAGGTCTGGAAGTGATTTTTGGGGTTTGAACAATGAGGCCTTAGTTCTTAGGCCTAAAAAGGGGGGTCTAGTATCTAACCTATCAAATGAGTGTGTCATGCCTTAAAACCTGGAAAATATACTATTTTGGAATATTTTTCAAGAATTTTTTTTGGTTTGGAGTTGTGGTCATACCATTTGTTGGTACTTGCTTTGGGAAAGAGGGCTAATTGGTGTGTAGTAGGGTGCTAGTCTGAGTATTTCATCCAAAAGACCCATAGTTGATTTTCACATATGTTATGTAACTTCCAAAAGGGTATCTAGATATGTAATTTTTTGTTCATGTGTTTTGGTATTATTTTGAGTAAATTTTATATTACCCACTGAATAGGGCTACTAGGGATTGGCCTATTTAGGGACCTGGGTAAGGGTTTGTGAAAAACCCAGTTGATAGGGTGAGTGAATCCTATTGGGTGAAGTGGAATAGGGTATGTAGAGAGCCTAGGAAGTGTTGGAACAAGTTGGTGAGGTTAAGAGTTTGATTTGGGCATCTTGGTGAAACCTAGTGAAGGAAGGTGAAATAAGAAGAGTTGAGTTTTCAAGAAGAAAGAATGATGAGTTGCAATGTGATTTTGGGAGGGTCCATGATACTCTGCATCAAAGAACCACCCCAAAATTTAGAGATAGGCTATTATGAAGCTGAACAGAATGATCTTCCCCCATTTGGTGACGAAGATACCAATTTGCATCAAGAAGATGATGTAGAGTTGGCTGACGACTCTAATATCTGGTTTATGCAATATCAAGAAGATGATATGCCAGATACATGTGATGGTGATGTATTTGCAGTATTCACTCATTCGCAAGCACAGACAACTTAGCTGCCTATCAATATGAAGAGTGATGATTCTATTCAAACCAAATATTCTCAATGTTTGCCAGTTACTATTGCTAAGCGTGGGACTCCTATACCAAATCCCTCAAAAGACAACTCTATCTTGAAGGACACTGTGAAGGATAAAAGTGTAAGTGCTTCTTCGACTGCTATCAATTTTTCTGCACCTATCAATTCTTCTACACCTGCATCAAAGACTAGTGCACCTAATGTTTTAAATTCTCAAAATGAGAACCCAAATCAATATTTGATGAATTCTTTTCAGTCATTTGATATTTTAGACCATGCTAGGAAAACCAAAATACAAATGTCTGAAGTTGAATTTTTGAGATCTAATCCAGAACAATTTGATCATTTGGTCAAGTTTGTTAAAGAAAAAGATACTTCGCCTAGTAAACTTCCCAAGTCTAACTCACTTCAAAATAACTTAGTGACTCTCCCTTCTCCTATAGAAAAGATAGAACCATTCTATATCTCTTTGTTAATAAATGGTTATAAGCTTAGTAATTATGTAATCGATTCTGGGGCATCTGATAATGTTATGTCGTCAAAAGTTTCCAATGCACTTGGTTTAACTTTGACTAAAACATTCGGTAGATGTTTTTCTATGGATAGCAAGCAAGTCCCCTTAATAGGTCAGATCAAGGATGCACAATTTTCCTTTGCTGGATTCCCAGAAAAGAAGATCACGATGATGGTATTGGTAGCCGATGTGTCGAATTCCTATGGCATATTATTGGGAATAAATTTTTGTAGAGATGTGGGAGGAGAGATAAACATGGATATGACTGAAGCTCGTATTCCTATCAGGGAGTTATCCAAAAGTTACTTCCAGAAAAAGAACCAAAATACACCATTGTCAAATCTAATGATCAACGAGGTCAAATTCTTTTTGAGTCATCAAGTATGGGTAATTATTTACTGCATGTTGATGATGGGTTAGAGGTTATTTATGAGATTGAAGATGTCATTCCACTTAATGAGGTTTCGAGTGATTGTGAGAGTATTGTTGCAAAATCCAAGGGATCTTCTACCTCGCAACAAGAAATTCTTGATTTTTTATATTGTCCATATTGGGAGTCCAAATGATGTTTGGATGTTAGAATTTGATGACAGTTGTTCTTCTACTGGATCAGGAGCCGATATTGTTTTGGTGTCTCCTGATGGTAATTTTTTCCCTTTTTCCTTCAAATTGCAGTTTGACAACATAAATAACACTGCTGAGTATGAATCTCTTCTTTTGGAGATGAATGTTTCCCAAAAGAAGGGGATTAAAAATTTACATGCTCAAGGAGATGCTAAGTTGATAGTTTGTCAAGTCAGGAATATATATCAGACAAGGAGCAATAGGCTATGATGTTATCCTAATCTTGTATGGGACTTGATTGAGGCATTTGATACCTTTGATATATCTATTGTTTCCCATGAATTTAATGACATGGCAGAGTCATTAGCAATATCAACAACCTCTTTGGTTCCTCACAAATATTTTCAGGATCAACATACATGATCAAAATGGTCTTTCGATCAAATGTTCCTGACAATTCTAATCATTGGCAAGTGTTTAATGACAATCACCATGAAATCAATTTCTTGCATACTACTGACAATTTTGATGATCTGTATTTTGAAGGTAGTCACTGGCCTTCAAAAGATGTAATTGAAAGTATTGATGCAGAAATTGGTGAGAAATTTCTGCAATTGAAAGGAAACAAGATCCCTAAGGGTTTAGTTTCTTTAGAAAATCTTTCTGACAAGCATGACCGCTATGTCAAAAAACAACAAAAATCAGCTACAGGCTCAATGGAATTTGAACAAGTAAATATCGGGACCGAAATTACTCCAAAGATGATTAACATTGGAAAGTGTTATTCACAAGAAGAAAGGCAGAAATTTGTTGCGTTATTGCAGCAATATGTTGATGTCTTGGCCTAATCCTATGAAGATCTAAAGTCTTTTCTCCCTAAAGAGTTGTGTCACGACATTCCATTAAAGCCGGGTATCATGCCTTTCCGTCAGAAGCAAAGGAAATACAACCCAAAGATCTCTGATACTAACTTTGTTGAAGTTCAAAAGATGTTGAAAGCAACAATAATCTTCCCCATTCATCATTCTTCTTGGATAGCCAATATTGTACCTGTACATAAGAAGAATGGTGGGATCTGGATATGTGTTGATTTCCGAAATTTGAATCAGGCATCCTTAATAGATAACTACCCTTTACCTATCATGGATCACATCTTACAAGTTGTTATTGGATCAGAGATGATGTCCATGTTGGATGGATTTTCTGGTTACAACCTAGTGGAGGTTCTTGAATAAGATCAACACAAAACTGAATTTACCACAACTTTGGGCACTTTCACATATCACAAAATGCCTTTTGGTTGATAAATGCAGGAGCGACTTTCCAATGTGCAATGGACTTGGCCTTCCAAAGTTTCCTTGGTAAGTTCATTGTAGTCTATTTGGATGATTTGACTGTTTATTCTAAGAAATGTCAAGATCATTTCTATCATTTGCAACAAGTAATGGGGAAGTGTCGTTAGCATGGAATTTCCCTTAATCCCAAGAAATCTATTTTTGGGGTCACTGAAGGTAAGTTACTTGGTCATATTGTCTCAAAAGAAGGTATAAAAATTGATGTTGAAAGAGTAAAGGCTATCCGTGATCTTTCTATGCCAACAAGTAAGACTGTTGTCTATTCTTTCTTTGGTAAAGTAAAATTCTTACGAAGATTTATTCTAGACTTTGTCGAATAGACTCATCACATAGTTGACATGATGAAAGGTAATTCTCTTTTCAAGTGGACTCATGAAGGAAAGAAAGCTTTCCATCAGATTAAGGAGGCCATGGAAAATGCCCCAGTCTTGATATGCCCTGATTATACTAAAGAGTTTATCATGTATAGCTATGCATCAGATCATACTTGTTTGGCCATACTGATGCAGAAAAATAATGAAGGTGTGGAATCACCTATTGCATTCATGAGTTATCCGCTAAAAGCTCATGAATTGAAGTACTCAGAAATAGAGAAGCACTCTTTTTCCATGGTTAAAGCAGTGAAATATTTCAGGTTTTATATTCTAAATTCACATGTCATCGCTTTTGTTCCTGATGTTGTTGTCAAGTCAATTTTAATGCAACAAGAGTTTGGAACTAAAATGGGCAACTGGGTTTCTAAGATTCAGGAATATGACATGGAAATCAAGCCTACTAAGTTGGTTTGTGGAAAAGGTCAATGTCAGTTGATAGCTGACAACAAATCAATTGATGAAGTGGTGTTGGAAAATGAAGGCACGAATCATGATCTTCCCAAGGTTCTATTTGTCAGCACCATTGATGAGTGGTATTTTGACTTGGCATATCTCTTAACATATGGAGAACGTCCCACACACTTGTCACGTAATGAAAGGCGGACCCTGAAGCTTAAAGTGGTGAATTTTGTCCTATGGGACAATGGTTTGTATAAGAAGGGTTTAGATGGTAATTTCCTACGCTGCGTGGACAAACACCAACAAGTAAGGTTACTTCAAGCTTTTCATGAACTTGCTTGTGGTGGACATTTTTCTGCCCCTGTCACTGCACACAAAATTTTATGTGCTAGATACTATTAGCCAACATTGTTTAAGGACACATACAGTTGGGTTTGTAAATGTGAGCAATGTCAGTAGTTTGTGGGTAAGCCTAAGTTAGCTGCACTCCCTCTTAAGCCAATCGTAATAGAAGAGCCCTTCCAACAGTGGGATTGGATTTCATTGGACCTATCAATCCAACATCTAGTGAAAATCACATGTACATTCTCACAGTGATAGATTAATTCACTAAGTGGGTGGAGGCAATTCCAACTAAGCAAGCTACTTCAGCGATGTTTTGTCAATTCTTGAAGGAAAACATCGTTTCAAGGTTTGGTGTTCCTCATAAGATAGTAACTGATAATGCTTCATGTTTTTCATCTTATGAGATCATTGAATTTTGCTTCAATTATGGTATTAACCTTTCACACTCATTTGACTATTATCCACAAGGAAATGGTCAGGCCAAGTCAAGCAACAAGAATCTGGTTACTATTATAAGGAAGCTTGTTGATGATAGACAACGGATTTGGCATAAAGCTCTTTATGATGTACTATGGGCAGATTGTATAACTCCAGAAAGAGTGATTAGTATGTAACCTTTTCAACTTATATATGGGTTGAATTTTGAGATTCCTATCACTATGGAACTTCTAGCATTAAAGCTCGCCAAGGCCATTGAAGATGAAACCTATCAAGATTCGCTTGATAAGCGGATTATGTTTCTTTCTCAATTGGAAGAAACGAGAGCAAAAGTTGTACTTTTTTAGAAATTTATATAGTATTTTCTTTTTAGTCTTTTTGTTGCCAAACTCTATAGCCTAATGGATACAGGCACTCGAAGTTTTGGATTCTACAAGCTTCAAGTGGTGTAGCTTTTTCCCCAATCAGAGCTAGTTGTTGTCCTTGATTTCCGCGTGGATAAAATCAAGAGGCAATCCTACAAAACTGGCCTGTTTCGTACCTTACATCCTTCGGGAGAGGTTATCGACTTTGTCGGTTAGCTCCTTTTGCTTTTCATCTTTTGTTTTTCTTGTTTTTAAGTTCTTTATTTTTTGTAGTTTTGCCTGCACGTCAGACTTTAAAGTCCAACCTGCATGGTCCTCCTTTGAAATAATTGCACATCATACTTTAAAGTCTTATGTACAATGTATTAGTTCTTCCTCCTACAGATCAGACTTTAAAGTCCAACCTGCAAGGTCTTTGCTCTTGCACATAGGACTTTAAAGTCCGATGTGGGTCAAGGGGGAAGGCTCAGGTGGGAGTAAGAAGTTCTTGTTCCCACCCAACCCAGTTCCTATGCGACAGACACCTGAATAATCAAAATTTGGGGGGATCGGGCAACCGAACCTATCCTATATTGACTAGCACCCATCACTCAACAGTTTGCCTGAAAGAAGAAACGAATGGCAAAACTTGAACCGATTTCATATTCGCCCAACAATAGTAGCTGGGGCAGGTTGATAATAGTGGCTTGCATGTTAGACTTTAAAGTTTGACTTGCAAGAGATTTTATCCTGCATATCAAACTTTAAAGTCTGACATGCATGGTGCACTTAAAAATTAATGAGGGCACTTATTGATAAATGAGGGTTATTTATTAAGTTTTGAGTTTTAATTCCTCATTTCATTTGCTAATCTTCTTCCTTGCATGCCCTCCTGCTCTTTTCCTCCCTTTTTGCTCGTGGTTGTCTTGTGGATTCATCGGTTTTTCATTGATCACATTGATTTGAGGTAGGTTTTCTTTTATTTCTTTTCGGATTTTTCCTTTTGTTTTGCATCCTCTGTTCTTCATTTTTCATCATTCCCTTTTTTGGTTTTTCGTGTTTGAGGTTGGAGCGCATCGGATTTTGAAATCCGATTGTTCTCAATCTTTCCTTCCTCTCTTTTTCTTCATCTGCATGTCAGGTTTAAAATATCGACATGCATGTGAAAAAAGATGTTTCCTACATATCAGACTTTAAAGTCTGATATGCAGGAGATATCCTTCTCGCTAACATGTCGAGTTTTAAAACCCGACGTTTTAGCAGAAGGGTTATATCTTACACATCGGACTTTAAAGTCCAATATATAAGTTGAGTTTGTTTGATTGACATGTCGGGTTTTAAAACCCAACATGTCCATCGATGTTCTTCCCCTGCACATCAAACTTTAAAGTCCGATGTGCTTATCCTTTGAGCATACTTTCCCTTCCACATCGGACTTTAAAGTCCGATGTGCTAATAACTTTTTCCCAACTTGCACGTCGGAATTTAAAGACCGATATGAAAGGAAGATGTTTTGCCCCTACACATTGGAATTTAAAGTCCAATGGGCAAATTTTGACTCCTAAGGTGTAGATCAGACTTTTTTATCCGACCTGCCAATTTTTGACAGTTTTGTTCCCAAGTCCATTCTGACTCCGAATTTTTGATCCATTTGATAAAATTTGGTTTTCTGATGATGATGACTGTTAAAGAAGCTAATCCTTGGTGTGGAATGTCATACTTTGAAAATGTCAAAGCCCTTTCAAGACAAATCAGAGCCTTCCTCATGTCAATTGGAATCCTCACCGAGCAAACCACCAACAAAGAAGATGAAGTACAAGTATGATAAATACTTGAATATGTACCCAGAAAGCTCAGTAGATTCCAATATCAAGGGGATCAAGGATACATAAATTGTTCATGTTAACATGTAGGAGTTCATTGATTGAGTTGAGAAAGCTCCTTCACGCTTGACAAACTTGATCAAATTAGAGCTACACAAATATGCTTCCTTCCCAGTCACAGCTCATGATCCAGACTTTGTACTTGCAGTGGCAGATCATTTTGATCCGAATACAAGACATGTAAAAGATTCTGATCAAAATGTGGCTATGACATTAGACAGTGTTTTCTTTAATAGTGTATTCAAGGGCTCTCCAATTGAGGAAGTGGCTGACATTACTTAAGAAAGTGCCCAAGAATATTTTGAGAAAAATGAAGTAAAGTGTAAGAAAGTAATTAATATAGTTTTTCTCTCTACTGTTAGAAATTCCCACCACTTCAAGATGCCCAAAGTATTTCCATAGAAGTGAGTTCAATGAGGAATATAATGATATTGTTACCATGTCGGCATTGGTAAAGGGTTTGAAAGATTCTCACTATTTTCAAAGTTGGATGTGTTATTATATGAATATAATCAGGAAAGGAGCTACCAAGATAGATTGGGGTGAGCAGATTAGTGACACACTCTATGCACAATTGAAGGAGGTCAAAATAACACTCAAATCCTATATGAACTCATACCTTGTATAGGTAGCCGTCTCCATGAAGCAATATCTAGGTTTATCTACAAAAGGTGACATGAGGTTAGTACTTGTCTAGAATTATTATGATCAACACATGATCAATAATCAAGAGAACCATTTCAAAAGAGTTAATGATGTTTTCTTTGCTGTATGGAAGTGTATGTTTGACAAAGAATTACAGAAGAAGAATATGTCAGAGGCAACATATAACAAAGTTTCTCATTTTGGATGTGGCATTCTTCAGTTCCCTACATTCACCTACATCCAGATAGGATGTTACTTAGGAGAACCTTCCATTTTGCCAAGATATCCATCTAACAAAATCATACTTATGGAACTATGTCAGCAATTGATTTATGTGCATGAAAAGTAGTCACAAGCTCATAAGGCTAGCTTAAAGTTCTCAAAATCTATTGGCAGATATTCAGTTATAACTAATCCCAAGGCTAAAAACATGGAGGAAGAAATGCAATGGAATACCATGAGGAGGTTCAAAGCTCAAAATAACTTTGATTTTCGTGGCATGAAAATAAGCTCAAAAGAAACTATACTCATGTATTCAGGTTTGAAGACGTATGGGCAGATTGCCAAGATGAAGAAGACATAAGGATAATGGATTTCAGTTGCCTTACATTGGAGTAGATTGAAAATTTGGATTTGGCCAAAATCCCGATGACCATGGAGGTGTTGGCATATGCACACTCCAATGAGACATTGTAGGTGATTGAAGGTTTTGTCATTGATGGCAACCTTACAATCCTATGACACCAACAAGATAGTTCATCGGCAAGATTAGACTCTACACCGACACTCACATCACCGACACCGGCAGTGAAAGGTAGCATACCGACACAGAGGCTGATAGGATTTTTTTTGTAATATATTTTGTTTGTTATTTGTAAAAATCATTGTAAGTCGACTTGGCAAGTTGTAAAATGACTCTTATATAAGAGAGATCATTATAGAACATTTGTAAGTAAGATAGAGGAATATATTTAGGTGAAAAAAGGCAGACCTATTATGTGAATTATAGGTTAAGGGTTTATGTAAGAAGTAGAGCAGAAATCGGTACTGGATCTAGCATTATAGATGTTATTTTGAAGCAGTACAAGACACTAGATTTGTATAATCCATTTTTGTAAGTCAGTGAGACTTCCCATTTTATATTTGAGCAGTGATCTCTAGGCAGTTGGCCTTCCTGCATGTGCAGGCCCCTCTTGTAGTAGTTATATTCTTTTATTGGCCAGTAAGTGAATATTGTGGGTCACAAATCCCACTGAGGTTTTTCTGACACCGGGTTTCCTTGTTAAATCCTTGTGTTATGGTATGTTTTTCATGTGGTTGTTTTTATCTCTGTTTATTCCATTACTTTCTGCTTACTGGTATATAGTATTAATATGCTCTACATGTTTTAAGTCAAGAAAATCTATAAACCGGTTAGATACTGATTCACCCCCCCCTCTCAGTATCTATGGGAATCCTAACAATTGGTATCAGAGCTTGGTCCTCTATTTACAGAAGCCTAATAGCTTGAGAAAGATCTTGACACCGGTAGAGATGGAAAACTTGAAGGAGCTCTGTCAGACTATGATGCAGAAAAACTGAAAAATATCAAACTTGAAGATGATCTAAAGGCTGCTCAGGATATTATTCAAGCACTTCAAGAAATTCTTACTATTTCAAGAAACAAGAGAAGAGAACTTTGTGAAAAGATGCAAAATGAGAATGATGAAAAAGAAACTCTTAATGATATGATAACAAGCTGAAACAAGAGAACATGACAACAAAGAATGAGATGCAGGATATGACTATGAGATTTTGTAAAGAAATTGAAGATAGAAAGAAGAATGAAGAAGATTTGACTAGAAGACTAAGTGATGCTGCAAATGAAAACACAAGACTTAGCTATGAAAATGATTTATTGAAGACAGACATGATGCACACTCATAATGAATCCAATGAACTGATGAGGTAGAAAGAAGTCTTAGAAAGAGAACTAGATGCTGCAAATCAACATAAAGAGAAATTCAAGAAAAGCTCAGAGGAACTTGGTAACTTGCTGAAGAATAAAAAACCTAAAGGTGACACTTCTGGAATTGGCTTTGAAGTTGGTGAAGGCTCCGGTACTGCAAACACACAGGATCATAGCAAATCGGTAAGACAACCTACTGCTTATAAATTTAATGGAAAATGCTTTAACTGTAACAAGTATGGTCATAGAGAAAATCAATGTAGATCTAGAAATTATCAGAATATCAACACCCCCACCGGTCAATGTTCAAAATGAAACAAAATTGGTCATAACTCTGAGAATTGCAAAATGAATGTGAGATGTTATGTTTGTGGAAGATTTGGACACCTATCTAATCAATGCAGAACACAAACTAGCATAGGTTATGGGAAAGCTATTCAGAAGAATAATGTGACTTGTTATGCATGTAACAAAATTGGGCATATTGCTAAATTTTGTAGAAGCAAGTCCTCACCGGCAGACAACAAAGGTCCTCATTTGAAAGGTAAAGAAAAAGTTGAAGAGGTTAAGCAAGAATTTTCAAAACAATGGATCAGGAAATTAGAAATGAATGTGGATAGGAATACTCCTCCACCGGTAGAACCAAGCAACATTCCACCAGCAGAACAGAGTAGCACTCCACCGGCAAGAGTCTCTTCATCAAATTGAAGAAATTTTCTTGAGGGTTTGGCAATCAATGAGACATATGCTATTATTCCCTCGGTTGATGGTAAAAAGTTGAATTTACTTCTATACCAACAGATATGTTAAGTGGCTACCTAACTGACAAGCATTAAATGTGGTAGTTGGCAAAATTGACATTATAAATTAATCTTTTTTGGCTCCATTTCATTTCACCGAGCATTCAAACATTTGAAGAGCATGAAATCTCTAGAGCTAAGGTATTTCGAGCAAAGAGGCGAAGCACTTCAGCAATCAATCCTTCCTAAGGTAGAAAAAGGTATTTATAATCATGGCATCCTCCTTTGCACCTGAATTCATAGCAAACCCTACTATTGTCGAGGTAATCAAATGCCCTAGGCCTGTATTTCAACTAGTTCCCGAGATAGCTAAAAGGGATGACAATGTAGGTGCTTTTTCCCAAATTCCCAAAGGAGTTGTTTATGCAGAAGACCCTAGAATCTATATCCATTGCCATATAGAAGAATTGGGAGATGAAGAAATCAAGGACATGTATAGATCTGTTATCTATGATGATTCCAGTAGAGTAAAACCTGAACACCAAATTATTGAAACCCTAGGATTCACATAAATTCTCAACATTCTGAATTTCCCCAAGGAAGTTATTAGGATAGTATTGAGCAGAGTACATGGTGCATTCTTTTGGTTGGATTCAATCCATAAAATTACCAAGGAAGTTGTGAAAGCTGTAACAGGGTTACCCTCCACCGGTAGCAGACCAGATAAAACAAAGAAGGTCTCAAATGACCTAGTAATGAACTTAACTAGTGCAACATTCGACAGAAGGTCTCTAAGGGTTAATGATGTGACCGATATAAATGTTAGATTTGTTAGCATGATCTTAGGATACAAAGCAACACATGCAAAAAGACTTAACTTAGTCTCCAGTTTATGCATAAAAAGTGCACATGATATGGTAAAAGAAAATGTGAAAATTGATGTATGTGAATGGCTAAAGGATGAATTGATTGACAATTTAGGGATGATCAAGAAGGATAAGAAAGGAACATTCAGATTTGGTAATTTACTTCTATGCTTAATGCTACATATAACCAAACAGGTGCCTGATATATGTGACAAGAACCTTGGATTTGACATACCGGTAGGAAAACAATTATCAGACTTATTCAACAACATGGGTGAAAATAAGGAAAAGAATATCAATGAGTATTTTCATGCACTAAAGGCTAGAATGAACAAAAGAATCAGACTATCACAGGAAATTGTTAACCAATACAAGAATGATATATATTTTGTAATTAAAAAGGATGAGATCTAGATGGAAGCAGTTATCCCAAGAACAATTTGGGTTACTGAGATGGGCTATGAGACTGATGACCACATCATTGAAACATATGCTAAAGCACTTCTAGAAGCACCAGATGAACCTAAGGAAGAAGTATTTGGTAGTGCTAAGACCATTAAAGCCAAATTCAATCTAAGAAGAGAGTAAAGAAAGTGGAAGCAACTGTGAGAAAAGGTTCAAGACAGGATAAGGCTATAAAAGAAGATGTACTGAAACAAACCGGTATCACTGAAGATGAGTTACAGGCACAACAACTAGAAACTCACCTGTCACCAGCAACAAATTCTTTAGAGAGTGACAGGCCAACTGAATTGAAAAGAGTTATAAGGAAAAGACAACCTTCACTGGTATCCACACCCTCACCTAGAAGAACTAGACAAAAACAACATGCAGTGAGGTCTCCGGTAAAGAAGAAAACCCCAAAGAAAAAGCTAACACCAAAGAAGAAAAGGACTAAACAAAACATTGCTCTGATTGACAGACTGTTGGATGAAATCATAGAAGAAGGAAAACTCAAGAACATAGAAAAATTGTATGATACACTATCAGCAGATGACAAAGAGCAAGTTGAAAACAGTGTTATTTTACACCTGGATATCTATAAGAAGTTTTTGATGGAAGTTGTAGATGAACTACCAGATGAATTATTCAAAAGACTAGAAGAAAGAAGACAATCTGTTGTAGAACTTGACAAGAAGATCAAAATTGAAAAATTACTTGCTGTCTACCTAGTCAACTCTCCAAAAGAAATAGATGATCTGATTGCAAAGGCCAACCGGTCAGTATTCTCTACTGCACACCGACATATTGTACTAATGGTGGGAAGAGTAAAAGAGGTAAAATAGGAAACATAAAATGGATGGGATATATTCCTTGTGGAGAAGGAAAAGCAGGAAGAATACAAGAACCCCAAGCCTATCAAAGTCTATTAGAAGGACAAAGATAAGGGTAAAGGAAAGGTTGGTGGACCTCTTAGTATCAAAATAAAAGATAACTTATCCCCACCACCTCTAATTACTCCACTGGTAACAACAACATAAGACCAACCGGTAGATGAAAGTATGGATGTATCACAAGAGGATACTATTCCTAATCATGAGGTACTATACACAGTGGATTTTGATACTCAAAAGGTCAACATTGTGATAGACAAGGACACAATTGGTAAAAATGACATGGTTAGTGAGCCACCGGTAGTTGACAACACTGTTAACACTGAAGGTAAACCACTAGTTGGAAAGACAGAGACACAGACAGATAAACAAGTAGAGCAATAGGCTCCGGAACAGGAACATGTTCATGTGGAAACAGTGCCACCGACAACAAGAGAAAATAAAAAACCCTTTCTTAAGGAAATAGAAACACAGACTGACCTACCAGAGGTCACTACAAGCATGGTTACTTCCTCCACCGATAGAATTCAGAATGTTGGTTCCTCCTCAATAGGTTACAAATCAACCAATGTAACTAAAGTTCTTTTAGATTCTTTGAAGAAAATAACTGATTGTAGTTCACAAGCTTACAAAGCTATAGATGACATAATCCCAATTTTGAGGATGATAGCTCCCAAATGCAACATAGATAATAAGGATTCTTTGAGTCATCTTGACACGTTGTCGAAGTACATTACTGACAACACAGTGGCAGTTGAACAGATAAAGGTACAGGCATTCAAAGATAGGTTGGAAATTGAAAAACATAAATTCTTTGAAGAACAAATAAAGAAGTGTACTAGGGAGTTTGACACACTTCTACCAGAACTATGTAACATATTGAAGGAATTTAAAACTCTGTACAAAGATACTTGCAAGACAAAATTTTTGACAGTGGACATAGATAAGAAAATGAGCAAGATACAAGAAGAAATAAATAAACTTGCAGACAATTTTGTTAATTCACCTGATACATTATCAGTTTTTGAGCAAAAGATAACAGGTTTTGAGGAAGAGTCACTGAAGCTAGAGAGAGAAAAGGAGAGAATAATAAACAAGGCTAAAAATATGAGACTAAGACTAAGTCCAAGACTGGACTATCTAGCATCCTTGAGAAAGGAAATATTTGAGGCATTAGTAGAAGGTCAGAAAACACTGACAGAGCATATGTAGCAACTCACAGGTACAATTCAAAGAACAAAGGTAGCAATAAAAGACAATAAGAAGTTTATGGAAAGCATCATATGGTTTTGGTGGATCTCTTTCAAATTGTAACCACCCAGCTATAAGGTTGAGACAAAAAACTACAACTCTATTGACACCTTGACAACCTTCGTCATTGATGCCAAAGGGGGAGTAGTAGTATGAGAAAATAATCAGCAAAAGACTTATCTGCTCAAGGGGAGCTCACATATTTTTGGTAATATTTTTTGATACACATTTTTGGATTACAAGTTTTGGAATTTTCTCATGAGTGTTGCCATCAATGCCAAAGGGGGAGATTGTTGGCATATGCACACTCCAATGAGACATTGTAGGTGATTGAAGGTTTTGTCATTGATGGCAACCTTACAATCCTATGAAACTAGCAAGATAGTTCACCGGCAAGATCATACTCTACACCGACACTCACATCACTGGCACCGACAGTGAAAGGTAGCATACCGGCACAGAGGCCGACAAGATTTTTGTTGTAATATATTTTGTTTATTATTTGTAAAAATCATTGTAAGCCGACTTGGCAAGTTGTAAAATGACTCTTATATAAGAGATCATTATAGAACATGTCATGCCCAAACTTTTGGGCATGAACGGGATAATTTTTTTTTTTAAATCTCAACTTAAAACATTAAATTTGCTAACATGTAACGCACTAGCAAGTTTGCCTTAACTATGTGTGAGTTAACCCTAACCACTAACTGAAGTAAGTGATATTAATTTAAATCAAATGCAGAACACTAAAAGAAAATATTTACTATCTCATCGATTTTAATCAATAAATTAATTTAGTCAATTAATTGGCGTAGATAAAATTAATCTCCAATAACCATTAATTGTTTTTAGGAACTAAATAAATTAGTCCTTAGATTATAAATATCTATATTTTGTTTTAACAATAATAAAAAAAATGATTAAACTATTTTGACAAAAGGGTCAATTAAATCCATGATGAAAATTATCCAATAAATTTTAATCTTAAGAACCTATTTCAAGGTGGGCAACAATATTCCCCCTTAGCCAAAATTAACTTACCAAAATTGTTATAAAATTTCTAAAAGATTAAACTTCATAAGTATTTTAAATTTAAACATCTTATTTAAATTTGCCCATATGTTTATTAAAAACATATATAAATTATAAACACCAATAAACTATTAAATCTATAATTTGCCCTATTCATATTCTTAACCATATATATATATATATTCCTTAGACAAACGTTATTATTAAATTCCCACATAACTTACTAAAATATAGAATGGCAATGATAACCTAAAAAATATTATAAATAGCCCTTTTATATTTTACCTTCTTCCCTTTATACTTTTATAATTTTGAAATACCCTAACCCGAACCGGGTTAGGGTTTCAAATTTTATTATGTTGCAAGGAGGGCTGAATGGCTAATGGCAGAGGGCGAGCGGCCGAAGTTCTTGATGAGGGAGGCGGAGGCCATGGGGGTTGCTCCCCGCAAGGGCGGCCACTGTCGAGCCTACGGGTCGTGGCCTACAGAGGCGGCCTAGACCGCTGCTATGGAACGTGGCCCGCAGCTCTGGTAGCATCGCCGCTGTGAGGCGCCACCCATAGGGGGGCCGAAGCCTCCCCATTGTGGGTTGCGCCCACAGTGGCGGCTGCGGCCGTCACTGGGGGTCGCCGCCCACAGTGTGGAGGGGGGGGCTACCCTGCGGGAAAGTCCATAGGGGCCGAGCCCCTTTCATGGTATTATTTTTAATTTTTTTTTTTTGTTTTGTTTAGTTTAATTAATATTTTTGTTTATTAAAAATATAATAAATTATATGTATATGTATATGTATATGTATATGTATATATATATATATATATATATATATATATATATATATATATTAATTGTATATTAAATCTAGGGCATTTCCTTTTTGTGTAAATATATGATGATACTTTTATTTTGAAACATTTTCAACAGATAAGTTAAAGTCATCAGATTTAAATCAATGTATATATTCTTTTTATTTTATTTTAAATGCCATGCAGCTAAAGTAAAATCAGATAGTAATACCTAGATTTATTTTCTGCAAATAATTAGAATTGACAAAAGTAAATAAGTTTAAACAACTATATAAATCTAGAAATTATTAAAATAAACCTTAAAGATAGACATGCTTTTTATTTTATTTTTTGATTTATTTTTTGCGAATAAATAAAATGACAGTTTCCAATAAAATTAAACAGCAACTATAGAAATATGAAATTATTTAAATCAAATAGGCTATTTAACTCTAAATTTTATTTTTCTACAAATAAGCATGTGACAGAATTTACTAATTCTAAACAAGAACTTTATTTATCTAGATTCATTAGAATTAGCCCTTAGAGATATGAAATAAGGAAATAGACTGAACATTTATTTACAGAATTAACATGCAAAATAAATTTTCATTTTCAAAATTGACATGCATGCTACAATATAATTTCAGTAACTATAGGGAACTTAATCCAAGATAAACATATTTCTTTTGCAACAAAATAATACTTAACAAAAATAATAGATTTCTTTAGAGTACATTTAAAATACATTATAGCCATCAATACAAATGGAAACTCTCATTTCTATTAAATGAGGACCTTTAATTAAAATAAATACATTTTCTTTTCAAAGTATCTACAACATATAGTTTTACATTCACACTGTTGCAACTTTAAAATATAAACTATTCTATTTCCGACTCTTTTCTTGCAACACATAAGGCCAACAACTTCTACTTGTCCGTTTCTTTTCTTTCAACAACTTGCAAATAAAATCATAATCTATGACCATGGAGTGCTCACCTCCCAGCCTAGGCTAACTAGTAGCCACCCCTAAGCTTGGAGAACCAAGCTCTAGACAGGTTACACACATGCAAACACAACAAGCAAGGGAAAACAATCAAAAACATATTCCCAACCAAGGCTACACTGCACCACACAATGTGATGTCTTTTCAAGGGTGGTAGTGGACCAAGTACCTTGAGGGGACTGCAAGTATGGCAAAACACAAAGCCACCTCATGGTAAACAAAGATATATCATAAGTATAATAACCCCACATCCTTATGCCCCCCAAGGTATTCATGCCTTATTTCCCTCCTTATGACCCCCAAATGCATAAACAAGCCATGCAACAAGGGTCACATATATATCCCTTGAGATCACCCTCATAACGAGAGCCTCTCACTTGAGGGCTGTCAAAATTCTACCACCCACAAGACCATCCTCTGTCCCAAGAGTAGGAGGCATTGGTTACTCCCAAAACACAGAATGCATACAAGAAAACAAAGACATAACGCGTAATAAATTTTGACAAACTAAAATGCAAGAGAATAACTTTTTCCACACAAACAATCTTTCCAGAATAACATGCAACATGAAAGAAAAACAATATAAAGATAAGTTTAACCAACCTTCAACTGCCCAAAGGTATGCTAGATCTAGTTGAGGATCAGTAGCCCAATTCCACAATCTTTGCTTCTCTACCCTTAGCCAAATTCTTAAACCAAATCTATCTTTTCTTTTCAAAATTGCCCTATCTCCAAAAATGGAGAGTGGGTGATTACCCACAAAGTCTCTCATTCTTGCCTAAGAAGACCTCAATGAGAGTTCTCACAAGTTTCTAAAATTGAAAAAAGAAAAAGTTCGAAAAAAATCAAAAGGGATCTCTCATCAAAAAGGAATGTTAACTAACCTAGATGATGCCTTCTAAATCCAATTTTCGCACATCTTAGAAAACTCACTTTTTGGGATGACTAAACAGTCACATGGGATTTGTCACATGCCTAAAATTACTCCTAACCCTTAGGTATACCTTATGGGCTTTAGGAAACACCTTTAAACTACCCCTAGGATTCCATTTAACCCCTTTTAAATTATTTGAAAAAGATATGGTTGAAACAACTCCCTCCAAGAGACAAATTCAAAAATCAAGACATAAATCAATCACATGTGTCAAGTGACACAGTAAAATGCTTTACAACATTACACATGAAATTTTGTCTCTTGTTGGATTTACACAAATAAATAAATTCAATCTAACACACAAGCAACATTTACTTTCACAAATAAAATACGATACAAACAGGGTGTTGTCTCTCCAAATAGACAAACCTTGGTTTTACGAACGTACATAGGTCTAGGTTTGGTTCTCCATAATGTTTCCATGGTCACATGGATACTTTTCCTGCGCATCTCAATTACACATTAGTAATTCCAAATAACCTCATTTAATATAAAATACATGAATAAGAATACACATCAAACACTCTGCATACAATATACATTTAAACAAATCAATGCATCTTACATCCAAATAAATCCACATAAGCAATTATCATAATCCTCATAATTTTAATCCATACATAAAACATACATCCTATTTCTATCATCATAGTGAAGTCCTGCAAATCCAATAATAACATATATCATCTCAAATTTATCCTATTCTAGAATCATATAGAGTTCTATATCATAACGCATATAAATGAAGCATCAACATACATCAATGTTATCCAAATCATGGAATCTTATAAGTTCTAAATCCATAATGCATAAAAATGTGCACCTCAAGGTGAAATGATTCCGTAACCTGGTTCAATTACTTTTCTCACCAATCTATCTGTCTAACATAGCCCATCCTATTGAATTATAGCATTTATTAGTAGGGTCAAACATGGTCAACTAAGTTAATCAAAGCTTGGTTGGGGAGGGCCTTACAAAACATTTATAAGTAAGATAAAGGAATATATTTAGGTGAACAAAGGTAGACCTATTATGCGAATTATAGGTTAAGGGTTTATGTAAGAAGAAGAGTAGAAACCGGTACTGGATCTGGCATTATAGATGCTATTTTGAAGCAGTACAAGACACTGGATTTGTATAATCCATTTTTGCAAGTCAATGAGACTTCCCATTTTATATTTGAGTAGTGAGCTCTAGGCAGTTGGCCTTCTTGCATGTACAGGCCCCTCATGTAGCAGTAATATTCTCTTATTGGCCAGTAAGTGAATATTGTGGGTCACAAATCCCACCGAGGTTTTTCCCACACCGGGTTTCCTCATTAAATCCTTGTGTTATGGTGTGTTTTTCATGTGGTTGTTTTTATCTCTGTTTATTGCATTACTTTCTGCTTACCGGTACATAGTATTAATATGCTCTACATGTTTTAAGTCAAGAAAATCTATAAACCAGTTAGATACTAATTCACCCCCCCCTCTCAGTATCTGTGGGAATCCTAACAGGAGGATACTGATGACATATTAGACCTACTTTATTATGAATGAAAAATTGTTGATTCTCCACTCCCGCTTGTGTAATGGTCAAAGAAGGAGAGTAAAACTATTACTCAAAGAATCTCCCCCATTTTGGTAAATACCAATGTATGGCTACTAAAGAAGAAGATCAAAATGAAACAACTTCCTGCTAGTTCCGGTGATGATGACAACAGTGATGGTCCAGGCGGTAAAATAGTTATAGCCGAAACAAGGACCAAAAGCAAAGCAGATCTTCAAACACCACCTTCAGTCCCTTTGACACAATCTAAGGGAAAAGTAACTAAAATCAAATTCACAATCAAAGGGTCTAAAAAAGGTGAGTCTTCTTCAGCAATGCAAGAGACAACAACAAAGGAGCTAGAGCAACAGTTTATTGAGGAAACTGAGAAGGAAAAAGAACCAGAAGAAGGGGAAATTCCTCATCAAGAGGAAGCACAAATCGAAGAACCAACACTTCAAGGAGAGGGTAATACTCTCACCACCTCACATGTATCAACTCATCCAAAAGTTGTTATTCAATCTATTGAAACTGACTCAGATCAAGAAGATGTAGAATTTGATGATGAAGAATTAGATATGGAAATACCACAATCAGAGACTGCCCAACAATATTTCACACTATCCAATTTTTCCAGTTCGGATCTGATATTCCTTCAACCACTATTGAATCCTCAATCTTGGATTTTACTAAAATTATGGAGCAAGCATTTGCAGAACAACAGATGGTGACTTTACCTTCTACAACGATCATAGCAGAAGTTCCACCCCTTGTAAGTACTGAGATACTTACTAATGTACCTTCCATTCTTCTATCTATAGTTGTTACAAAGGAGTTATCAATAGCAACTACTATCGCTACATTAGTTGGCATATCATAGGACACTTCAGCCTTGATACCAGTAATTACATCCACAACTGCCACAACTTCATTTTAGTTTTCTTCTGAAATACCAGGTGATACTCAGCAAGAGGCTACCACCCCACCCGCCAATCCATAATTACCACCTTGTAGGTAGTAGCACCCAAAAGAAAGAAATAGGTAATTTTACTGGATGAATTTGATTTTGAATAGTTGTTCCCTCAAAATCCAAAGGTACAAACAAGCCAAAGACTATTTCTCGGGTATTAGTAGATCCTGCTACCAATAGGAAATATGTTGAGGTCATGGTACTGTCATCAGATAAGAATAAAGGCAATATACAACCTAAGGACTATACTATGCAAACTGTAGAGCTTGGAGTGGAAATGCATGAGAGTATTAAGTTGGATTCCCAAACTGCTTTTGACTCTTTATTGTGGAGATTTGATCAAGAAAGAGATGTGAAGAATGAGTTAAAACAAAAGTGTGAGAAATTAACCAGTGTTCTGATAACTCAATGATGAACGGTGAGTACCAAACCAATACTGAGAGGGGGGGTGAATCAGTATAGGCACAAAATTTTTTCCCTAACCGGTTTGACTGCAAGCAGTGAACTTGACTGGCAATCACTAACACCGATCAAAACCGGATTACTACTGGTTAAACACAATGCTACTGGGAAAGACATAAACCGACAACACTTAGCTTTCCATACAACCTACTCCCTCATTTCTACTCTATCCTTATGCATAAACAAATAATCTATCATCAGAGATACAATAATTTACTAGCATAACATGATTCACTGCTTGACAAAAATAACAAATCATCACATGAAAGAGGCATCACACATGACACACATATTTTTCATGTGGAAACCCAACTGGGAAAAACCATGGTGGGGATGAATACCCACAAGCTATTTTTGAACTCTTTAGATGTCCGCTCTATTAGGAGCCTAGTCCGGTTAAAGACTGTTACAACAGGTTCTGTTAGGAACCAATCCTATTACGGATCAACCGGTTAAGGGATGGCTAGAATACCCGGTTAAGGGTTAAACCCTATTAGAGGTTACCTTGTTAGAGGATTTTATGAACTCAATGGCTTTGAGACACCCTTTTAAAGGATTTACAGCAAGCTAGTTAAAGCTACCCGGTTAAGGGATTTTCCAACTGTTGAAGTAGTTAAAGATCAACAGGTATTACAATGTTCTGGTAGTATCACTCAATGCCAATGCAGATCCACTTTAGTTCCCTCCTCTGCACACACACTGTGCAGGCATCAATCCTCTTATCTGGTCTGGCAAGAATCATGTATCTCTGCACTTAGATACATACACAACATTTTCCAACAAACTAAACATGAAACACAACATCGACCTTATAGAACAGAGATAGGTCGGCAACATAAACCCTAAACCCTAAACACTTAGGTTAAGCAATTGATCAGTTCAATCCTGACCATTGAGCATTTTGTATTTGAATACAACGGTCTTGAATAGATCTTAAGATATTCTCCATCGTTCATTCTGTTGTTCTCAAATTCTGATTCCCCCTAAAATCCCTTATAATAAAATAATAAACTCTGTCTGCAAAAGAGAAATCAAAGAGAAGGAAAACTTTAGAGCAACATATGACAAGGTTTTATAACCTTCTACACTTCGAACTTATCCAAAGTTTAGGTGGGTATACCCTAGGTGAATTCTTTCATGCTTTTAAACAAAATCGACAGTAACCATTGTCCCAAAAACCAGTGGATCTTATCGCCTTGAAACTGATTGAAACAAAGAAATAAAGCTTATATTCATGTTCAGTATTGACCTACAAGAATATGTAAAAGATAACCACAATAGATATTAGTGCCCTATCCAGGCCACAGAGTCCTCTAAGTTTAAACAATACTCCCACAATCAAATGTCTCCACACATCCCATCACCTTGACTTATATAAAACCCTACATATGCCTGACATACATAAGAATTTACCCTCATCAAACTAGACTGCATTCATCAAATTCAAAATCTCCCACAAAGAATTTACTGATAGAAGTGATTCCTGCATATTTAATTCCCCTCCTGAAGAGAAAAGCTAAGAAGCACATCTATTTAAGATTGCCTTACAACCCATATTCAAACGAATAACCCTAGATTACTCAAGTTGAAAATAGTAAATACTTGCAAGCACACTTGAAGACAATACAAATTCCAGGCTCAAAATCGATGGTCTGTGTATTGATATTTTTCAGAAAATATTTCAAAAACACTTGAAAGTTCTCCATAAGACTAAAAAAAAAGCTCAGATAAATTTCTGCAGCATTTCCTTATAATTACTTGCGATCATTTTTTTACTAGTCTTGGTATCCATTTATAATAACATGGATGCATACAAGCTTCAGACCTTGCAAAGAAAGTTTGTTACAAACAATAGTCTTTTCCAAAAAGTAGTTACAAGTCCTTTTCAACATCCATAGTTTCCTCTGCTTGTTGTTCTGTTGCAACTTCTTCCAACTGCTCTACATCAAGCACCACATATTTTCTTGTCCATTCTTGATATACATCGTCAGCAGGCCACGAGAAGCTAATCAATCTCTCCTTCGTCTTGGCTAATCTTTTCCAATAATTCCTCATTTTGTTGACCTCTGAATTTAGAAAACCATAGTGTGATTTGATTTTCCCTATCTCCTCAATTGTTTTGACAAATAAGGAAATATCATCTGTATTGATGATTCCTTTTATTATTAATGATAAATTGGCTTCTAATTCATTAAGCCATATTTGTTTGTCCTTCAATTGAGTTGGATTGGTAAAACCCCCTGGGAGTAATTCAAATACTTGATCAGTGTACTCTTTCTTGTACAAGTTGATCTTTCTATCTGCATTATTTACCCCTTCTGCTAACTTTGCTAGATCCTTTGTCATATCACAAGTGGATTTAATAATGGGGTCAGCCCCTAACTCACATAAGATACACAAATAAGTTCCAAATCCTATTCTCTGGGCTTCCACTTGTCAAAAATAGGCATTAGATCAACCTTGTCTCCATTTAGCTCATTCCACATGTCCAAAATTTTGCTCATGTTATTGTACATTAATGAAGACCCTATGGTGTCAACAAAACTCAAAATTGTAGCCCTCACTCTCTCTTCATATTTCTTTGCAAACAGGGCTTGGGCCTGTTTTAGCTTCTCCAATTCATGGGGAGTGATCTCAACTGGTTGAGAGCTAGAATGTGTTGGAGATGGTGGGAATTCAATGATGGGGCTAGTAGGTGGAGGCCTTGCAAGAGAAGAAGAGATCATCAATGTTGAAGACTCACCTTAATGATATTGTCCTGCCAACTAACTTGTCAACTTGGTAATGATGCTATCTTTACCCCTTACCTCTTCCTTGGCATTGTTGTAAGCTTTTAAAACTGTCTCCAACTTAGCTTGGAGATCTTCCTTTTCCTTGGCTTCTTTCTCTGCCACTGCAACACTAAACTTTACATTCTCTAGGACTGTGCTAGCAGCCTCCACTACCCCAGTTCTCTACACTCTTTTCACTATCATTCCTCCAAGGTAGCTTGACCCTAAGGTGTCATTTTTCTTCCTATTTTCATCTATTTTTAGAGACCACATAATGAGGGTAGCATTATCCTTGTTTAAAGTGACTCCTTCCATAGGCTTGGTCTCCTTCCTTACTGCCTCTAAAACCAAGGCATCCACTATATCCCATTCAGGGAGAATGAGTACACCAGCCTTTGCTACCATGTCTCTTCCTTGCTCAGGAGTGATGGTCTTGAACTCATTGACCATTTCTTACTTTACTTCTTCCTCCACCACAACTGGATCCTTGTGGGGCTGCTCACTCTTCCTCTTCTCACATCTAGTATTAAACTGATCAATATTCTGCTTCCACATGAATTGCATGAAAGCTCCTGATGTGACGAAGTTGCTATCAGCCAAGAAATCCTCACTAGCTTGCTTAATATCAGGATCTAACTCCTGGCCCTTGAACTCATTAGTGGTTATGTTCATCTCAGCACTAAGGAGCTCTTCTGGCATTCCCTCTTCTACTTCATCATAGGTGTAAGCTATCTCCCCAAGACTACCTAATTGTAACAGTTGCTCAACTGCTTCTTGTTCATCCCCTATGTGAATAGGGGATTGAGATGGGGAATACAATGGTTCATCAGATTGCACTTCCTTTCCCATTCTTTTCCTCTTTCGGCTCTCTTGAATGTCAATGACATCCTGTATCTTCCTCTTCCCTCTTGAGGTAGAAGGCTCCCTTGTTGTTGGCACTAACACACTGTAGTTGAACTTTTTATGTAGCATATAATCACCTGGAGGGATTGCTTTGGCAGATGTAGACCTAGTTAAAACTAGTTTTGCCTTCTCAAGGTTATTCTTAATCACAACCTCCCTCTTCTCTTTCAATGTCTGCATTACATCTTCAAAATAAAGAATCAAGAATTTTGCCTTTTCTTCAAAAGGGTGGAAACTAGACAAAGGGTCATAGCTGGTATCAAATTGGTGCACAAAATCTAGGGCCTTCTTTTAAGCCACCCACTTTTCTTTCCTTAACTCTTGCTCATCCAAATCAAACTCATTCCTGATGAGGTCTTCAGGGAATTGGAATTGGTGAGGTCTACCTCTGCATATTGCCCTTTTTCTGAACATGTCGTTGAAGAAATCTTCAGGGTCGGCACACCTTGATACTGTAGTTGATAAATGGTAGGGTTGAAGGAAATCTTCAAAGCACTTCCAACCCCCTTTGGTTATTACAAACTGATGTGCTATAGTTATTGTAGGGAAAATGGTCCCTTTACCTCTACCTGTTAACTCTGCCTCTTGCACACTACCAATTTGCCTAAGGACTTCTGCAATTCCTATTTTAAGTGGGACCTGATATGGCAACAAAAATGGAGTGCCGCTGAAACCATACACTCTAAAAACTGTGGAAATGGGGTATAAGTACATATCACCCCAATTGTGGACAATTTTGATACCTTCAACAAATTCCTTTGGCCTAAGGAACTCCAAAAGAACCTTAGGGACTCTTGGATGTCCTAATCTTGGGTGCAAAGCACTTATCAAACCTCAAGTAGCTAGCACCTTCTCTGTCCCATGACAACACTGTACGCCATAACTGAACTGGCATCTTCTCTCCATCCTTTTCTTTCACAAGATCCATTCCATTTGCAAAGTAATCACCACCCTTGAATAGAAACAGGTGCATGAGGAGGGAGTACCATCCAAAAGGCCTATCCACTTTTCCATTCTTTATCCCTATCAAGCCCTCATGGATGGCATTAGTAATATAGGGAGCATAATAAAATGTCACTACTAGAGAAGGATTCAAAATCTAAGCAATCGTTAACATGTAATGAGTTGACATGTTTGCTTCAGCATCCTCTCCAAAAATTTGGCAAAGTGACCAGTATAATCCCTTGGCTTTAAGAGTGAATAGATTTAAGGAGAAAGGTTCCATAGTATTGGGTCCTACAATAGTTAATCCACCTATCTTAACAAAGAATTCCTTAAGAGGCCCATTCCTAAGGTGATTCCTCTGTGCATTGTAAACCTGAGCAAATGATTTGAAATTGATAGGTTCCAAATAATTGGAAAATTTACTAAGCCCAAATGCATTTCTGAACTCCTCATCATTTATTTCAATGAGGGTTTTTTTGTTTATGTCCCTAACACTCTTTGTAATGGGGTCATAGTTGTGTGCAATCTGAGTTAGGAGATCCATATCCATGAACACTCTAGGAACCACCAATTTACCTACATCCAATTCCCAAATACTATTCAATGGGGCTGGGGAGTGTCTCATACTGAATCCGACCTTGAATAAGCCTAACCCAGACAACCCTATCTGTGGGTCTCTCAACCAATTGCCTTTGTCGTACAATCCTTCTCCTATTCTCAAGCGAGGGGCTTTTGGCACTAGCTCTTTAACCTTAGCTGCCACGTTAGTTGACATGGTTAACTGTTCTAGGAAATCATCATAGATTGCCCTCTCATGGTAATTAACTTTCCCTGAGAACTCCCTTTTAGGTGCCATCTCAATAATACTATGCAAGTAGATTAATTACTAGCCACAACAATTCTATAACAGATCAAAACCCCAATTCAAACAAACTGTCAAGTAATTTCTAAGCAAAAGTACAAGAGAACCTATTCTTGGCTTGGAGAAATCTTCTCTACACCCACTTCTTCGCAACAACTTTTCGAAATGATGCCTACATTCAATTGATGTGAGACCACATATGGTAATCGACCTCTTAACTGCAACATTGATACCACATGCTTTGGCCGTCCCTTCAGAATTGAATTCATGAAAGAATTCAAAAATTTGGCTCCAACGAGTCATAACATGCCTGTGTATTTTCTTTTCGCTCTTTCTCCATTTTGCAGAACATAACACCCTTGCATGTTAATCTAGTGAAATCATGCCAATCGCTAGATCACATCAAACTTGCACTACCTTTACCTTTTTACCATTCCTCATCTGGCAACGGGCTAAAAATCCTTTTGCTACTTCGCAGCTAGTAGCCAACGTGCACTTTAACCCAGCGAAGCCGCGCCAGCTGTCTGATTGGATGGAACTTGATTGGTCTTTATCTCCGTTTGACCTCTCTACCTCAGTGTCGGGCCCTACCTTCTTTTTGCCACTTTGCAGGCTTTAACCCTCGAGCATTTTCCTTTCATGAAGCCACGCCAAGTGTTAGATGGAACTCTAATCACTCGGCCTTTAACTGTAACCAGGACCGTCAACCCTTTTAACTAACCGCGCCTCATCTTGACTGCTAACGATTTTCACTATTTCACAGAGGTTAATCTGCTTCCATCTTTGGGCCACAAAACAACGAGAAGCATTGGATCAATCTTCAGATGAATGCCTTTTAAGTGGGCCCTTTATCCAGGTATTACTTACCCCACTTGTTCACCGGTTAACAAATGCTACGTGACATTCGGCCATTAGCCCTAGAAGCTCCTTTGGGTTCAGTTCTGAGTTAGCCACATGTCTTACTTCACTATTCCCACATAACCACCAGTTACACCTAGGCGAGCCCTCAATCACCTTATAAAACCACATGTCACTCGACACATCATTATAAACTATGAGAAAAGTAGTAGCTGTCATGCCACGTCATGCCTTCATGTGACTTGCACCTGTCTTTCGCGACTTCACGAACATTAATCTCCGGTTGGTTTGCAACCACGAAGTCACGAGAACCATTGGATCAAAACAGAGTTGATCGACCTTTACCTTTATGCCTCGCCTATCCTTTGGGCCCACTAGCCTTTTCGCCATTTCCCAGGCTTTAATTTACTTGCATCTTACCTTCATGAACTCACGCGAACCATTAGATCTCGGGAACTTGCATGATGTTTTAACGACTTGCTTAAAACCGACAGACGTGGGTCCTCTGACTCAACTTTATCCACCTGACATTTGATCCCTCTTGAACTGACGTGTTAGCTTTTTATTTGCGGTAAGAATTTTGCGGGACCCACACTTTTCAGTGCCACTTGTGTCTGATAGGTCACTTCTCAACTCGCGGTGTGACTCACCTCCTTGGACCCACCCATTAGTCCTCAAATTTAATTCGCTGACCATTTTGATTTTAGGCTACATGTCGCTTTCTAACTTGCCATCTCAACCAGCTGGACTGCTCACTTGGAATGCCATGTCATTTTTGCCACTTCGTGAAAGCTATTTTCTGAGCATCTTCATCTTGCAAAACTGCGTTGGCTATTAGATCTCAGGGACTTGCGCATCTGTTATGCCTCTTATAAACCTCCTCGCCCAGGCCCATCAACCTTTCACCATTTCGCGAAGAGTAAACTACAAGCATCTCTTAGCCGCGAAACAATGCGGGTCGTTGATCTCTTTCAAACCTGATCGCCTTTTAGTCGTGGAAACTCTTGACTGCTAGGTCCTGCCAAACCCTTTCGCTACTTCACGATAGGTAACTTGCATGCTTGTTTCGGCTATGAATCAACGCAAGTCGTTGGATTCAAAATGAGATGGAGTCTCGTTAAGCTAGCTGCCAATGCATTCGGTCAAGCCCGCTTGGGCCTTTCGCTATTTCACAGAGACTAACACAATAGCAACTCTGCCCAATGAAATAGCAAAAGTCATAGATTTATTTGAGAGTTGTGTGATACTTATGGGGCCTGACAAACATTAGAGAAGGCAGATTAAATGCAAAAATAATTAAAAGATTTAAAGGGACTGCCTAGGTAAATAACAAGGGGGGAACACCTTTACGATAAATGGACCCATCACTTAAGTGAATAAAGTAATGATGAATTAGAATTAAAAGGGGTTTTTCTCAGACATTTTGAAAGCGATTAAAGATTAAACCCTAAACCCCCCTTTAGGACACATAGCAGTTAGAAGTAACAGGGCCATACCAAACTCAAAAATTTCACAGACTTAGCCAATTATGGAAAAAGCATATCCATTTTTAAACAGTGATAACACATTCTTCACCACTTCATGGAGGCGATAACCCATCACGCGTTCTCCATTGTTTGTAGAGACTTCACAGATTCCCAAGGTAGATAGGATCAATCCCCTTCATGCAAGATCCTTCACGCCCATGAGGCTGAGGTGGCAACACGATTTGATCTCTATCATAATGCTAACTCATCGCATAATGTCATTGGTTGAGTCACATAGGTTCAAGACACTCTAACTGGAAACACCGAGGGTAAGACTGCCAACTGGTAGTCTTACCATATTAAACCTTAATAGAAAACATTCCATATGCCGGTTCACCTGAACAAGCATACCGCTTCTTCTTTTGCACATATACCGGTTCACTTTTCCAGTTGCTTAACTGGTAGTTTCCTAACCGGTTCACTCTTCAGTATATTGCCGGTTCACTCTCCAACATATTGACATCAATGACAACATATTTACACAAATGCCAACAATCTCCTCCTTTGGCATTGATGGCAATATACAAAGATATCTCTCTTTCTGCATCACATCTTCTCCTTAATACTACAGATATCTTCTCCACTTCACATCTTCTCCCCCTTTGACAACAATGCCAAAGTGAAGGCACAAGCTTCCCTGTTCCACTATGCTGCTCCCCTTGAGGAATAGCATCCTTCAACACATCAATCTTGAAAAGATATAGCAAAGTAAGATCTGACTGATGTGGAGCACAAACCTTTAGTTTACCTCTTGAAGGGGCAACATCCCTAATTCACCTCTCAAATAGGTAAATGTAGCCTTTGGTAGAGGCTTGGTGAATATGTTTGCTAACTGCTCCTTACTAGAAGCATGTTCCAATACCAGCTCTTTGTTCTGAACCTTTTCCCTCAAGAAATGATACTTGAGTTCAAAGTGCTTGGTTATATAATGTAAAACTAGATTCTTGGAAATGTTAATTGCACTTGTATTGTCACAAAATATGCTTATCGGTTCAAATACAGGAACTTTGAAGCCATTCAATACATGCTTCATCCAAATAGTCTAGGTGCAGTTCATAAAAGCTGCACCATACTCCGCTTCTGCTGTAGACTAAGAGTTACAACTCTGCTTTTTACTCATCCATGAGACCAGTCTACCACAGAGAAAGAATGCACCACCGGTTGTGCTCTTCCGGTCATCCACATTACTAGCCCAATAAGCATCTGTGAACACCTACAAGTTGAAATCATTACTGTATGGATACCACAATCATAGTCAATAGTTCCCTTTAGATATCTAAGAATCCGCTTGACTGCTACCAAGTGGGATTCTCTTGGGCTTTTCTGAAACCAAGCGGTAATACCCACTGCATGTGCAATGTCTGGTCTGCTATATACTACATAATACAACTTACCAATCATTGATTGGTATTCCTTCTCATTTACCAATGCTGAGTCATCCTCCTTTGATAGTTTACAATCGGTTATCATTGGTGTACCAACCAGTTTACTGTCTTCCATGCCAAAGGTCTTCAATACCTCTTTGACATACTTGGACTAAGTAATAAAGATTCCATCTTTCATTTGCTGAATCTGCAGTCCAATGAAGAACTTAATCTCCCCTATGAGTGACATTTCAAACTCCTTTATCATCTCATCAACAAATTCATGACTCATCTTGTCATTTCCACCACAGATTATGTCATCAACAAATACTTCACATATTAGAATCTGATCTCCTTCTGATTTCTAGTAGATATTGCTATCTTCACTTGTTCTTTCAAATCCAATCTTCACAAGATGGGAGTGCAAGCATTCATACCATGCTCTAGGTGCCTGCTTCAGTCAATACAAGGCTTTATGTAGCTTGCACACCATGTCACTATCCTTAGATAGGGAAAATCCATCTGGTTTCTCTATATATACCTCCTCTTCAAGTATTCCATTTAGAAATGCAGATTTTACATCCATTTGGTATACCTTGAATCCTTTAAAAGCTGCATATACAAGAAGCATACACACTCCTTCCAATCTTGCTACTAGAGAAAAGGTTTCTCCATAGCCTTCTCCTTCTTCTTGGGCATATCCTTTACACACTAGTCTGACTTTGTTCCTTACCACTATTCCATCCTCATTTAGCTTGTTTCTCAAAATCCATTTGGTTCCAATGACATTTTTATGCTTTTATCTAGGTACCAAAGACCATGTACCATTCTTTTCTATCTGGTCAAGTTCCTCCTCCATTGCCTTGATCCAGTCTTCATCTTTATGTGCCTCTTTGAATGATTTAGGCTCAAATTCAGAGATCATACATGAGCTTTCTTTGACCTTTCTTCTTGTAAGAATTCCTACATCTTTGTCTCCTATGATTTGCTTTGGATCATGATTGAGTTTGACATACCGAGGTATGTTCTTAATAGCTTCCTTTTTCTTTTCTTCATCATCCTCATCTTCATCAGCATCTACCGGTGTAGGGGCACAATTGCTGGTAATGGGTTGATTTACAACCGGTTCCCAGAAGGTTACTACCGGTTCAACTCCTACATGCTCTCTGCCAGTTTCCTCTAACTTCTCAAAGTTTTCATCAACCTTAAAATTGATGCTTTCAACAATTCTCTGAGTTCTATAGTTGAAACATTTGAGAGCTTTTCTTTTAGTGGAATACCCTAGGAATATTCCCTCACCACATTTAGCATCAAACTTGCTCTGATGTTCACTCCTTTTGATATAACATTTACTACCAAACACTTCGAAGTAGCTTACCACTGGAGTCTTACCGGTCCAGTACTCATAAAAAGTCTTATCCTTTCCTTTCTTGATGAGTACCTAGATCATTGTGTAGACTGCAGTGCTCACCACTTCTCTCCAAAAGGTGTGAGCAATCTTTCCTTGGATCAACATAGTTCTAGCCGCTTCAACCACAGTCCAGTTGTTGCTCTCTGCTAACCCAATCTGCTGTGGAGTCTGAGGGGCAGATAGTTGCCTCTTGATGCCATTCTCTTCACAATATTTGTTGAATTCACTAGAAGTGAATTCCCCTCCTTGATCAGTTCTAAGGCATTTGATTCTTCTGCAGCTTTCTTTTTCTACCAGTGTTCTGAAAGCTTTGAACTTTCCAAAGGCTTCTGACTTGTCCTTCAAGAATGTGACCCACATCATTCTTGAGCAATCATATGTAAGAATCATAAAATACATATCTCCCTGCACACTCCTAGTTTTCATAGGACCACACAATTCGATATGCACAAGATCAAGTAAATTGTCTACTATGAAATATTTACCTTTGAAAGTTGAGGAAGACATTTTTCCTATTTGACATTCTCTGTAAAAGGATTTTCCGGTTTGCTCAGCACTGGCAATCCTCTAACTGCCTTGATCTTACTGGCCTTCACAATGTTATCAAAGTTTAGGTGGCAGAGTCTCCTATGCCATATCCAACTATCATCAAATTTAGCCATAAGACATGTACTGACATTTGCATTCAGCTGAAATAGGTTACCTTTGGTCTGCATACCAGTGGCCATCAATTCACCATTATTTCCTTTGATTTTGCACACTCCCTTTTTTAATTCCAGAGTGAGTCCACTGTCATTTAGCTAGGAAACACTCAATAGATTGCGTCTGAGACCTTGCACCCAATACACATTGTCAACACTACTCTTTCCATTTAGAGAGATGGACCCTCTGCCTTTGATCATACATGGTGCATCATTACCAAAGCAAACAACACCACCATCATACTCTTCTAGAGACATAAACTTGCTTCGGTCACCAGTCATATGGTGAGAACAACCACTGTCAATAATACACTTATTTGAATTATCAAAGCGGGAGACAAGAGCCTTTTTGTCTGACACATCTTCCTTGACTGCAACAAACACAATATCTTCATTTTCTTCATCTGCTGATTCCTCATCAGTGACACCTTCATCAACTACTTCAAAACAGTTTCTCCGGTTTCCTCCTTTGAATTTCTTGAACCTTTCTGGTTTGTCCTTGCTATCACCATTAGGATAGTATATAGCGATGTGTCCTATCCGGTTATAAGAGAAGCATTTCAAAGGAAGCTTACGTCTATATTTGTTGGTTCCCTTAGGAAGTCTCTTGGCAAGAAGAGCTTCAAATTCTATCAGAATCTCCTCATCATCCATTTCTTTGGTCTGTCTTGGTTCACCGCTGGTGCTTGCTTCTTTTCCTTTTCTGAATGGTGTTACAGATGCTCTAAAAGCTGATTCACTCTTCTAAACACTACCATCAGAACTATTTATCTCATAGGCTATTAATTTTGCAATGATGGAGTCTAGGGATACCTTAGTCTTGTCTATTGATCTCAACTCTTGAATAACAACAACCCTTATTGCATAGACCGGTAATAAGGATCTCAAAACTTTGCTAACAAATGTGGAATCTTCCATTTTACGACTTGCACTCTTGATATCTCCAACAACAATTTTGATTCTTATTCCATATTGTTGAATGGTCTCACCTTCAACCATCCGCATGTCTTCAAACTTCCCTCTAAGGATTTCTTCCTTAGCTTGTTTTACATGCTCATCACCGCCATAGATATTCTCAAGAGTATCCCATACTTCTTTGGGATTTTCTTTATCCTGGACATCAATAAACTCAATGTCAGACAAACTGATGATTAGGGTGTAATGTCCCTACTAGTTAGAGATCATTAACCTGCAAAATAGATTGTTAGAATACATCAAACATATATATATATATATATATATATATATATATATATATATATATATATATATATATATATATATATATATATATATATATATATATATATATATAGAAGTAATCTAAATTGCAATCTAACTTTAAAATACTTAGTTAACATAATCACAACTTTTATCTAATAAAAAGGATACGATTTCCATACGAAAGTATGTCCTTAGGCGACCGTGAAGCTTGCCTTCTTGGAACCCATCTTAGTTGCAAGCCCTCTAGGAAGTCGAAGGTGAATTCGAATCCTATCTTGAATGTAATTTCTTACATCCAAGCCCTCCAGGAAATCGAAGGTTAATTCGACTCCTGTCTTGAATGTAATTTCTTACATCCAAGCCCTCCAGGAAATCAAAGGTTAATTTGACTCTTGGCTTGAATGTAATTTCTTACATCGAAGCCCTCCAAGAAATCAAAGGTTAATTTGATTCCTGTCTTGGGTGTAACCTCTTACACCCAAGCCATCCAAGGAAGACCCTATGTCAATTCCATGCCTTGGATGATGCATCCCATCATCCAAGTCCTCAGAGGGGACCGGCCAGATCTGTCTCTTCTTGGATGAACTTAGTCAACCAAGCCATATATATGCATATAGATATTCAGTATATACTGCCCTCCAGGGATTATCATAATCCCTCCATTAGGCTAAGGGAATTTCTTCCCTATAACCTTCATCATATAATCACATTAATATTACATTTTATAATTCATTACTGTTTTCCATTCCATAATTTATGTCTTCATTTACATATTCTTTAATCTTTCTAATGATCCTAAATATACATACATATTCTACATAGATTCCTATCTTTATTGCTACATTCATATAAGTAATCATTAGAGATATATGTATTCATAAAAATGTATATGTGTGTGTGTGGCACACACATCCACACACATATATACCTTAAGACTTCTTAACCCGTCTTACCTGTACGTAGATTGTAGCCTGCGGTTGGAGTTCACACTATAGATGTCGCCTGCAGATTGGGAGGCATACCATAAAGAACACAAATGTTACTTCTTGTAACTTGATAATAATTCTGATCTGATCTTATCAATGGTGATCTCACTAGATGCTTTGATTCCTTCCCTTTATATCTCTCAATTTGAGGGAGAGGTCACACCTCTTCATCATGTATGCCCTTTGGCAAGAGACATACCCTTTCACCATTAGCACCCTTTGAAAGAGTGTAACTCTTCATTATTTCTACCATTTGAAAGGGACACAACCTTTCATAACTTGATCTACACTTATTATTTAAATCAAATCTACACTTCTCATCCACAAATTTATCCCCCCTCTCAAATGAGGTTTTCTTCTCCCTTTTATATATCATTGTTGAGGGAGTCACAACTTTTCCTTTCATGTCTTTTGACTTTTCATTAACTTAATTCATTTTCTATTAATCATATTTAATTATATCATTTTATATTTTAATTTTATTATTATCATTTATTATTAAATTCTACTTCAAAGTGGGGATATTATTATCATTTATTATTAAATTCTATTTCAAAGTGGGGATATTACATAGGGCTTCCATGACTTGCCCATTCTCCTGAATCTCTCTCTTTTGATCATCGGTGAGAATACCGGTAGGGATAACATAAGCATTCTCAACATAGCTCCAGTGTTGAGCACCCATGCTTCTAATGTATATCTTCAATCTGTCCTTCCATATTTTAAAGTTATCTTTGTTAAACTTTGGACCTTCCCTCTTCATCATTAGTGTAGGATCTTTGCCTCAAGCAATTAAGCTTACAACTAAGAGGACCTGGAAGGTGCTTTGATACCAATTGATAACTCAATGATGAATGGTGAGTACCAAACCGGTACTGAGAGGGGGGGGGGGTGAATTACTATAGGCATAAAAACTTTTCCCTAACCAGATTGACTGCAAGCAGTGAACTTGACTGGCAATCACTAACACCGGTCAGAACTAGATTACTACCGGTTAAACACAATGCTACTGGGAAAGACATAAACCAGCAACACTTAGCTTTCCATACAACCTACTCCCTCATTTCCACTCTATCCTTATGCATAAACAGATAATCTCTCATTAGAGATACAATAATTTACTAGCATAACATGATTCACCGCTTGACAGAAAATAACAAAGCATCACATGAAAGAGGCATCACACATGACACACATATTTTTCATATGGAAACCCAACTAGGAAAAACCACGGTGGGGATGAATACCCACAAGCTATTTTTGAACTCTTTAGAAGTCCGCTCTGTTAGGAGCCTAGTCTGGCTAAAGACTGTTACAATAGGTTCTGTTAGGAACCGATCCTGTTAGGGATCACCTGGTTAAGGGATGGCTAGAATACTCGGTTAAGGGTTAAACCCTATTAGAGGATTTTATGAACTCAATGGCTTTGAGCCACCCCGTTAAAGGATTTACAACAAGTTGGTTAAAGCTACCCGGTTAAGGGATTTTCCAACTATTTAAGTAGTTAAAGATCAATAGGTATTACAATGATCTGGTAGTAGCACTCAATGCTAATGCAGATCCGCTTTAGTTCCTTCCTTCTGCACACACACTTTGCAGGCATCAATCCTCTTATCTAGTCTGGCAAGAATCATGCATATTTGCACTTAGATACACACACAACATTTGCCAACAACCTAAACATGAAACACAACATCGACCTTATAGAACACAGATAGGTCGGCAACATAAACCCTAAACCCTAAACACTTAGGTTAAGAAATTGATCGGTTCAATCCTGACCATTGAGCACTTTACATTTGAATACAACGGTCTTGAATAGATCTCAAGACATTCTCCATCGTTCATTCTTCACTGCTTCATGGAGGCGATAACCCATCACATGTTCTCCACCATTTGCAGAGAGTTCGCACATTCCTGAGGTAGATAGGATCAATCCTCTTCATACAAGATCCTTCAGATGCATGAGGCTAACGTGGAAACATGATTTGATCTCTATCATAATGCTAACTCATTGCATAATGTCATCGATTGAGTCACACAGGCTCAAGACACTCTAACTGGAAACCTCGAGGCTAAGACTGCCAACCGGTAGTCTTACCATATTAAACCTTAATAGAAAACATTCCATATGCCGGTTCACCTAAACAAGCATATCGCTTCTCCCTTTGCACATATACCAGTTCACAACATTATACCGGTTCACTTTTCCAGTTGCTTAACTGATAGTTGTCTAACCAGTTCACTCTTCAGCATATTGCCGGTTTACTCTCCAACATATTGACATCAATGACAACATACTTTGCACAAATGCCAACATGTTATTCTCAAGGTTACACAATCCTCCCAAGAAATCGAGCCTATAGGTTCCTCAATAGATATTGAGGCTCTCAAGAAGGTTGAATAGGTGGGAGTCAAGGGGCGAGTAGTAGATGAGTGGATTGCACGATTGAAATCAGAAGGATTTCATCTTCTAAGTTCAACAATTAATTTGTTGGCTGATTTTGAAGTAATTCAAAGTTAAATACAAATTATTAGGACTTCCTTATCTCAAGAAATTGAAGATATTGAGAGAAGGGCAAATCTTTGGAATAAAATGGAGGACTTCAGAATAGACGTCCTCGTGGAGAATAAAGTAGTTCCAACAAGAGAGAAGTATATCCAAATCTTGTCATTATTGTCTCACAAGAAAGAGACAATAAGGTTAATGATTGCAAAGCTAGATTGAGAAAGGAAGGAAGGTGGTGATGAGATTGATCTCATTTCGACCAGGATTGCTTACATTCCTTATTATCTATATGATGACAATCAAAATATTGTTACTAGTGACACCATCACACGTGAATTTTTTTCCCTAATGAATCATTGCATGGAACAAGATTTCTCTCTAAGTGCATTTGATAAATTTCTGGAGATTCAAGTCAGTTTTGAGGTCCTTGCATCCATGTTGAAAGATGGAAAAAAAATATATATATAAAGGTTGAGGATGCAATCTCCCGTGTTCGTATTATCATTGATTCTACCCCAATGTTAGACAAAGATAAGATGGAGGCCACCCTAACCAAGTTTGAATAATTTCACAAATCTAATGAGGAGGAGAAAGATGAATAAAGTGTCCCATTTTTGACATTTTTTTTCCGCGTAGTTGCATTGTTAGATGTTGCCAGTTTTCTCGTAGCTACATAATTTCTTTTTGCTGTAGTTGTAGTCAAGTCGGATTGTGTAGTTGAATTAGTCAACTGTGCCCACATTTTTATCCACTCTTTTCATATATAAGGAGGACCCTCATTTGTATATATTTTATGTAGAATATGCTTAGCAAAACGCTGCCCAATTTTTATCTCAATTAAGACTTTGTGTTTTTGATGTAAAAAAGTGGATTCAAGGAAATGAAGATAGCAATTCAATAGTTTCCAAGCTTTGTGTTGGACTAAATATTGTGATTGTGAATGGAATCATTCTTATGTTTAGTTCTCATAATCATTCTTTGTGATCTTGAATCTTTTGGTGAAATTGTTAAAGTTTATGAAAGAGCTTTCCTATTGTGAAAATAGACTTTGTGTTGTTTACAGATTTGGGAAATTTTATGATTTTAATTGATTAGTGGTAGGCTTTGTATTGCTTCTATTTACTTGTGGTTTTAAGGATTAGGGAAGTACACTTGAAGACTTTGAGCTGCAAGTTAGATTTTTTACCATTTGTGATAATAAGCTTAGTTAGAATTGCATTCAAGAAAGACTTAATGCTTCTTGGTTGTAAATTTTGGTATAATTTGTTGGATTAGTTTGTTCATTTCTTTAAGTATCAAAAGTGATAGAGAGTTATAACAAAGTTGAGGGAGAACACACAGACTCTGAAAAAACAGAGTTATATGCCTGAAACTTACCCACAAATTTTAGTTTCTTGTTAACTAGAGAAGAAATTTCAAAGGGAACCTCCCCTTGATGAGAGGAGAAATTAATTTCTTAACATAGCTGTGTGTGAATCATATATTTTGTCGTTGGTACGCTAATGACAAATTATTCACCCAACAAGTATTTTAGTTTTAGTTTTAGAGATGAAAACATAAAAAACATGCAAGATATATATAATAACTTCAATCACAACATGTTAACCCTACGAAATTTGGCTTAGAGAAGAAAACCTTTGCTTGCTGACTGAGGTACACACCTAATAGTTAATCAAAATATGGCCACTGAGTCTCATGTAATAGATTCTCAATGCTGTATTAGCCGACTCCAAATGCTAATGGGGGCACCATATGGCAAGTGTCTTGGGAGAGTTACTATCTCTCTTGCACAAAGATTATCCCCCTTTCAGAGGTGAACCGGGTAGTTTCTATCTTATAGTTCTTAGTCAGGAATTCCATTTGAAATTACCCCTTGAAGTCATGCAAGCATGATTCAGGCCTATAGCCTGACAAGGTACCAAATTAAGTTGTAGTCAGATAAACGCGATTGAGACTGTGAGGCCCTTCAAAATGCTCGATATGAGAGATCTCAAAGAGAAAACTCAAATAATCCCATCCTTTGAGACTTTAATCATCAGAGGCCTATTTATTATAGTGAGTTGGAATACTCAGGTCCAACTGTACTCACTTGGGTCATTCTCACAGGGTGATTATTTTTTCCCACTATGACAGGCCTGCTTAAGGTACACAAATCTCAAAATTTAGAAAAAGATTCAAGGGTCTAGATTTCTGATTGTCTGTAAAAGACAAGAGCATACTCTCCTACCTCTTTGATTTTTCTGAAAACATAAAAGACATATTTGTTCTTTAACAAGATAGCAATTTAAGTGCCTAAAAATTGAACTTTAAAGAATACATGAAGTTTGGTTGATTTTATTTAGGTAGCCTGCAAAACCAATGCATCAATAGTCATTTCATTTTTGATTCTTTGACATGTGTATGTTTGATTGATAAACTCTCTGACAAGCATTCTGGAAGAAAATTAGTTAGGTTGTAAAAATGTCAAGCAAATAGAGGACAAACTAGGGTTAGCATCAGTGTTAGAAAAATCTAAATTCAATTTACGAAAAACCTTGAAAAGTATACTTTTTTTGGAAATGATAAAATAGAAGTTCTTACGATAGATTATACCTTTTCGCATGAGTATTCTCATTGGCCCAAATGACAAAACATAGAGTCAAATTATCAGAGCAGAAACTTGTACGAGCTCCTTTTCTGACCCGCACGATAAAACACGGGCTTTAACAGAATGTCGTACGATGAAGGAATTATACTCGTACGATATTCTATAGAGGTTGTACAGGTGAGACCTGAAAGATAAAAAAAATGATTTTGAGGCCAAAGGATTGAATTTCGAGCCCCACAGTGGGTGCAAAAAATGTGGGTGTGAAAAGTGGACCTGTATCTGCAAGCCATAAGACACAACACTTCAATAAATCATTAGATGCATGGTTAGTAAATCAATCAACAATCTGTGTGGGAGAAAAAGTGACACTAAGCAAACATGCCCTAATCTCACTTTCAATGACACATTTGTGGAATACGAAAGAGCCTAGAGGTATCACACAATTGGCTACTTCATTTTGTGGAAGAGAGAGCCACGGGCTACCTATTAGGATTTCTATTCCTTTGTTGTAATTGAAAAATAAAATGATGCAAGTTCAATCCCTAACCCCAAAGTGCAAGTATAAACTAATAACAAGATTGCAGAATTGAACTTAAATAATAGAAAGCTGTAAACACAAGGACAAGACAAGAATGTAAATGCATACCCGGTGTTAAAATCTGAGTGAAAATGTTTGGGACGGGGGCGCGAGCGCCACTGTCCTGATTCTGCTCCTGAAACTGCTGTTTTTGCAACCTGAAAAGCTGTCAAAAATGCTGAAAATTGCTGTCTGACAGAAGGACCAGGGCGCCCAGCGCCCCTGTCCTAGGGACCAAGGTGCCCAGCGCCCCTGTCCTGGCAGGAACAGGGCACCCCATGCCCCTGTCTTGGTCTTTTTCTCTGCAATTTGGTGTGAAGTTTTGTCTTAGTCTGCTTCTTTCGGATCTGCAACTTGCAGCGTCATTCGAATCCCGAAACCTGCACTTATATCTGAAAAGGTATGGTGGGCGGCTATATAGGGTTTTGCCTTAGTCAAACCCCCGCTTTGGTGATTTCCACCTCCACGAATAACCAAGTTGTATTGTAAAAGTAATGTGTGTGCAGACCTTGTGTGTGTGCAAGATCCTAAAATGCAAGTAAGCAAACTAGAGCAACCTAGAAAGTAAACCCTAATTGCTTACAAATGATAATGTAAATTCTCCAAATCAAGATGTAAAGAGATCTAAAGCATGAATACAAGTGATATAATGAGGCTTATGCAAAGACATGAAAACAACATGAAATCATACCCAACCCCAAGGGAGGGGTACAAGCCAATCTTCAGTCGGTAATCTCCTATTGTTCTTCAATGTCTTCCAAGCCCTAAATAGATGAATGAAATTGATGAATGCTTGATGGATGGATGTTGAATGTTGTTGAAGTCTTCAAAGATCTGCTCTTTCGCTGCATAGAAGGTCCTTGAAACCAAAATTCCCCCTCTCCCTCTCAGATGAAGAAAGAGAGCTCTTATATATGAAACCCTAGGTCTTAATTTCAACTTTTGGCCGACCTAGAGATTGAATATCCCGCCAATTTCTTGGGGTTAAGCTTTATTTTATGATTGGATCGTGCTCCTAAAATTTCGAGAAAAATGTCCGGGACCATGTGCACGCCGGGCGCCATGGTCCCGACAACTTTTCACCAAATTTTCAGGGCCATCGGATACGATGATTTTAGAGCGAATCCCGAAGTTACAGCTGATTTCGAGATGGTTTGACCCCCGAAATCAAGCCCCCAAGTTCAAAATAGGACCTAATTAGGGTTTTTGATTAAATGATGTATTAGAAGAATAAAATGAAAGGGGCACACTTTAATGAAAAGGGCCCAACTTTATGATATGGGAGATGATAAAATAGAACCCTAGCCCTAATTAATTTAATCAATTAAGTGCTAAAGGGGAAATGCAATGCAAAATGCAAACTGCGCCAAGGCGGGTGCTAAACTAGGTGTGAAATTGTACCACCCTAGCAAGTGCGTACAATTTACGATGCTACATTTAGCCCCCACTTTAGCGGTCATATGAACACTACATGCATATGCAAGCTAAAGTACAAAAAAGTAAACATTATTTGAAAAAGGATATATCCATAAGTTGTCGGACGAAGCCCCCAGTGGTATCTGCAGTACACAGTTAGGAACCGCACCCTACAAAACACACGTTAGATCACAAAATCACCTAATGCTTACTAAGGAAGGTGATGAAAATTCAAGGGTAGCTATATGCCCCCCCCTATTTCGGCTTGCTAATTTTAGTGAGTTGAAACAGAGTATCATGTTTACCACTTCAAATTGTTAAAGAATATTGATGACAAATGCTCACAAGAAGATTTGATATGAGATCAAAAACTAATGGAGAATCATTTGGTAAGAAAGAGGACTAAATCTCAATTCCAACACAACAAAGAGTGTGAGGATTTGAGAGTTCTCTAACACAAGATGAAGGATGTAAATGGAAACAAAATTCAAAGAGAAGAAATGAAAGGAAAAAAGAATGAATACACACATTGGTGATCCATGAGAAGAATAGTGAGAGAGAAAACATGGACTTCTCGCCCCTAGATCTTGTCTAGGTGATCCATGGAAAAAAGGACATGGAAAACTAGCCCCTAGAGTCTGTCTAGGTGATCCATGTAAGGGAGGAGAGTGAGAAAGTCTAGCCTTATGCCGCTAGTTCCACTCAACCTCGTGCATGTGTGTGTAAGGGAGGTTAGAAGCACCTCATAGGAGTCTATGCCCGAGTATGCTACAACCTGTATATGTATAGTACAAAAGCGTGACATCTCGCTCTAAGAGTCTGTGCTCTGGTTCCGAGAATAATCACCTTGCATAGAAGAAAAATGGAGACATCTCGCTCTAAGAGTCTGTGCTCTGGTTCCAAGAATGACCCATTGCTCAAAAAGTGTAATGTTTATATCATAAGCAAAGTAGAACAAGGATACCTACCTTCATCACCAAAGAAGATACCCCAAAAATGCAACAATGTCATAGATCCAAGCAAGAGAGTTTTGCACTCTTTAAGCAAGGATAAGATAGTTGAAAAGGGATATCTTTTAGTATGTGTAAAGGAGATCCTTAAAGGAGAAGAGATCTTTGTACAAAAGACACCTATCCCCGAGAGGAATTGTCGTAGACAAATATAACATCTTCTAGAATAAGACAAGGAAGAGAATAAGAATGCAATACTTCCTTCTTTTGCAACGTGAAAGTGATTCTTATTGAAGGATGACGCTCTTTTTAACCCAATTGTGAGAGTGAATTCATTATGGATGTATTTTACCAAGTGCAAAAGAGGTTGTAGTCAAGGACTTACACCTCTTGTAAGAGAGAATCCTTGAACAAACAACAATAAATGCATACAAGGAATAACATCAAGTAATAAAGTTCACACCATCCACGAAATAGGAAAAAGTGGATCCTTAGATAAAAATAAGAAAAGATCATTGCTTCGGAAGGATAAGGACAATGAGAAGGACTTACACAATCTTCTAGGGAGAGATTTAGACATAAGCAAAATGTACTACATACTCACATGAGTTCATGCAAGTAAGACATTAATGTATGTAAAATGCTCCTCATAAGAAGTGGGTAGGATAAGAAAGAGAATACACATCTTCCCCCATATCTAGGAAAAGAGAATTCTAAAGCAAAGCTGATCAGTATTTCCACACTATTACCCCATAGGAACAAGAGATAAAATAGAAAAATTAGGCTATTATGTTGCTTCAAAAATATGATTGCACTTGAAATTGTACCATCATGAATGACAATGAGCCCCCAGTAAATGAGCTACCAATGTCACATAATGATGAGCAACATAATAGCCATTAATGTTATTTAAAGACATGATAGATTGAATGAGGTATTTGAATATGACATGTTGAATGCTCAACTATAAGTGAGATCAAAAACATGTATAAAGTGATAAAAATTGAAGAAGGAAAGTTACGAGAAATCTTAGAAGAAAGATGAGTGTAATTTATTAGAGCCTTATCCCTGGAGGAAAGGACTTTATGATGAATAGGAGATAAAGATTCATAAGTGGATTTAGAAATTTGAGGGGAGTCATAAAGAGATTTGTTCATCGCCAAGATTTCCTTATGAGGGGAATGAGAGTTGATAGAAGTAGAAGATGATTTGGTTGAAGTGAGATCATCATCACTACTAAATATAGCATTCACATTGAGAGATGGTCTTTTAGATGCTTTGGTGGGCTTAGAAAGATTATATCCAAGTCCAAATGAATATTCATGCATGTTATGTTCTAAAGGAACTTTAATTCCTTGTTCATTTGTGCCACAACCATTTCCACTATAGCCACTCTTAGCCAGAATATGAAAACCACGACCATAACGATTAGCCATTTCAGAAAGAAAAGGTGGTTTTTCATAAGACAAAGAATCAAATTCTTCATAATTAGAGGTGTGAGGAGAAGAAGTTTGAGAAGCGGCCACAAAATTATTGTTCATAGGTTCAGGTAAGGTTGATTGATCTTTAGTTTCTTCTTTCTTTTTAACTTTAAGCTCTCTAGGAGGAACCCTATACTCACCTACAAAGGTGGGATTAATGTCAAGAGATCCCCAATCGTCTTCTGCGAGAACCTTCTCAGGATCAAAAGCCTTTTCATGTGTAGATTCAAGTTGAGAAGAATCTTCTTCAGGAACTTCAGACTCATCCAAAGAATTTTGATTATCAGAGGGTCATGATTCATCCATAGGTATCTTGTTTAACGAGTCATCACTAGAAGAGGAAGGCTTAGAAGAACTCCCTTTGGAAGTAGATGTTTGCAAACAAGCTTGAAAATTAGTATCACCTATCAAGGTATATGTCTTATTATTATAAATAAATTTAACTTGTCTATGCAATGTAGAGGGGATAGCTTGCATACTGTGAATCCAAGGTCTCCCTAATAACAAGTTGTATGTTAGATTTCCCGACATAACATGGATAGGAGTAGGCAAAGTAACAGGTCCCACTATGATGGGTAAGGTGATAATACCTAATGAAGACTTAGCCACATTATCAAAGCCTCGAATGGGACGAGAGTCAGGCTCAATAAGGGATGTATCCACGTTCATCTTATGCAATAGATTAATGCTACACACATTAAGGCCAGGACCATTATCTACCAGTGTTCGTCTTATAGCAGTGTCATTTATGATAACCACAATCATCAAGGGATCATTTTGATGTTGAATTTCACTAGTAGGCAACTCATCTTGAGTAAACACAATTTGAGCTTTAGGATTCATCACAGAGTTAACCAAAGACACTATATTACTAGATGTATTAGGTGGAGGAACATTCAAATCTTTCAAGGCATCTTGTAACATTCCATGATGAGCGAAAGAAGTTTGAACTAAATCCCAAATAGAAATCTTAGCCGGAGTAGTTTTAAGTTGTTCAATAAGATCATAGTCCTTACTAAGAATTTGTGAAATACGAGGAGCTTGAGGAAGAATAGGTTGGGAAGGAGGAAGTGAAGTTGGGATAACTGGAGGAGGATTAGGTTGCCTATTGTTTCTTGTGTTATAGGTATGAGCAACCGCATTATAACTCTCTCTAGTCAGTTGCTTAGCATACTCATAAGGGCTCTTAGTAGAATAACCTCCTTGCATAGTAATAATAGGTTTGTTAGGAGTGCAAAAAGAATCATTAGCATAACCCCCTTGAACCACTAAGATAGGCTTATTTAAAGGTTGAGAATTTTGAGAAGGACAAGCACCTTGGACAGTGAAGAGAGGTTTGTTAGGTGTATGTATCAAATTGATTGAGGATGGTTTAGGGGAATGAACAAAAGTGTTGGAAGAATTGTTGATAGTCTTCTCTTGCACTAAAATCTCATCACAGATTAAATCAATTTTAGGAGAGAGACAGGGGGTAGGCATTGATGTTCTAGTAGGCAGAGTAATACTAAGAAAGGTCATATCATCCTCTATCATCAAAGGATCTACATGGGGAATAAACTCTCTAGGAGAAGGATCAACATTACTCTCTAAAGTCTCACTCTTGGAAGGGAGATCTCTGAAAGAGATGTTAACCATCTTGCCTTGAACTAGGGTTTCCTTACGAGTAGAACCAAGTTGAGGAAAGGGAGAATAATTGAGATTCAAGGAAGGTGAGAAAATATCAAGGGAGTTTTCAATCTTGATTTCATCCCCTTTGGCTAGGGTTCTCTCATGGGGTATAGAATAGTCTACACCTTCTTCTAATGGTTCATCCCAAATAGTGAGGTTGTTGAAAGGAATGTTTGAAGTATTGTCAATTTTGGGAGAGGAGATAACATTGTTTATTAATTCCTCATCCTTAGGAGGGAGAGCATCAATAGATGTGTTAAACTCATCCTCTTTCCATAAAATATGTTCAATATGATCTTTAGGGGAGAGAGAATTAAGAAAATTGCTTATTATTTCATCTTCTTTCTCTAAGGGATGCTTATGGGTAAGACAAACTTTAGGAGAAGGGTAAACATTTATCATTAATTCATCATCTCTAGTGGGAATTTTGTTGGAAAAGGAAATTCCATCACTAGGAAATGTAGGGATAATTTCATCTTCTTGCACAAAAGGATCCTCATGAAGGGAGTGTTTTTTAGGAGGAACATGAACATATTTCTCCAAAGATTCATGCTTAGGAAGGAGATCTTTGAAAGAAGTGTTCATAACATCTTGTTGCACTAACATGCCCCCATTGGAAGGACCAACTTTAGGAGAAAATAAGTCAATGTCCATCAATACCTTTTCACTTAGAGAGGCATCATGTAGGGAAGATGAAGTAACATTAAGAAAGGTGTTTATGATATCATTCTCTTCCTCTAGGATAGCTAAATAGGAAGGGCACATTTTAGGAGAATTGTCAAGATCACTCTTAAAGTCTTCATCCTTAGAGAATGGGAGAGTCTCAAAGGGATTGGTAGCAACTCTTTTAGGCACTAAAATGTTGTTATAGATGGGGGGAGGTTCTTTAGGAGAAGGAAAAATTGAAACAAGGGAAGCTAACCCATTATCACATCTATGAAATGAATGCATCATGACAACAATTTTCCTCTTTCAAATGATAACACATGCAAAATAGAAGGAAATGTTCAATGCAAACACTTAGAATGTAGATTTAGAAAATGAAATTTATGATTCAAATGAGTTCCTAAACCAGATTTGAAATTATTGATCCCAATTAAGCTATCCACAAGTTCAACTTTGAATTGAAAAATTAGGGTTTTAGCAAAAATTTCCTCTAAATTTTTGAATCTTGCAAGAAATTAGAACTTGTAAATGTAAATTTGAATTTGAAATAGCATAAACACTCAAATTTGAAAACATAAATCAGAATTAGAGAAGATTGGAATTCACGTCGGGTTCACCAAAATGTGTGGGAGAAAAAGTGACACTAAGCAAACATGCCCTAATCTCACTTTCAATCACACATTTGTGGAATACGAAAGAGCCTAGAGGTATCACACAATTGGCTACTTCTTTTTGTGGAAGAGAGAGCCACAGGCTACCTATTAGGATTTCTATTCCTTTGTTGTAATTGAAAAATAAAATGATGCAAGTTCAATCCCTAACCCCAAAGTGCAAGTATAAACTAATAACAAGATTGTAGAATTGAACTTAAATAATAGAAAGTTGTAAACACAAGGACAAGACAAGAATGTAAATGCATACCCGGTGTTAAAATCTGAGTGAAAATGTTCGGGACGGGGGTGCAGGCGCCACTGTCCTGATTCTGCTCCTGAAACTGCTGTTTTTGCAACTTGAAAAGCTATCAAAAATGCTGAAAATTGCTGTCTGACAGAAGGACCAGGGCGCCCAGCGCCCCTGTCCTAGGGACCAGGGCACCCAGCGCCCATGTCCTGGTAGGACCAGGGCGCCGCACGCCCCTGTCCTGGTCTTTTTCTCTGCAATTTGGTGTGAAGTTCTGTCTCAGTCTGCTTCTTTCGGATCTGCAACTTGCGGCGTCGTTCGAATCCCGAAACCTGCACTTATATCTGAAAAGGTATGGTGGGTGGCTATATAGGGTTTTGCCTTAGTCAAACCCCCGCTTTGGTGATTTCCACCTCCACGAATAGCCAAGTTGTATTGTAAAAGTAATGTGTGTGCAGACCTTGTGTGTGTGCAAGATCCTAAAATGCAAGTAAGCAAACTAGAGCAACCTAGAAAGTAAACCCTAATTGCTTGCAAATGATAATGTAAATGCTCCAAATCAAGATGTAAAGAGATCTAAAGCATGAATACAAGTGATATAATGAGGCTTATGCAAAGACATGAAAACAACATGAAATCATACCCAACCCCAAGGGAGGGGTACAAGCCAATCTTCAATCGGTAATCTCCTATTGTTCTTCAATGTCTTCCAAGCCCTAAATAGATGAATGAAATTGATGAATTCTTGATGGATGGATGTTGAATGTTGTTGAAGTCTTCAAAGATCTGCTCTTTCGCTGCATAGAAGGTCCTTGAAACCAAAATTCCCCCTCTCCCTCTCAAATGAAGAAAGAGAGCTCTTATATATGAAACCCTAGGTCTTAATTTCAACTTTTGGCTAACCTAGAGATTGAATATCCCGCCAATTTCTTGGGGTTAAGCTTTATTTTATGATTGGATCGTGCTCCTAAAATTTCGGGAAAAATGTCTGGGACCATGTGCACGCCGGGCGCCATGGTCTCGACAACTTTTCACCAAATTTTCAGGGCCGTCGGATATGATGATTTTAGAGCGAATCCCGAAGTTACAGCTAATTTCGAGATGTTTTGACCCCCGAAATCAAGCCCCCAAGTTCAAAATAGGACCTAATTAGGGTTTTTTATTAAATGATGTATTAGAAGAATAAAATGAAAGGGGCACACTTTAATGAAAAGGGCCCAACTTTATGATATGGGAGATGATAAAATAGAACCCTAGACCTAATTAATTTAATCAATTAAGTGCTAAAGGGGAAATGCAATGCAAAATGCAAATTGCAGCAAGGCGGGTGCTAAACTAGGTGTGAAATTGTACCACCCTAGCAAGTGCGTACAATTTACGATGCTACACAATCAATGAATAGTAAACTATTACAAAGCGACCTATTGCCTTCTAGTAAATGTGAGTTTAGTCTAGCTCTCTGATTTTTATATGCAATACCAGTTACTAGACAACACCTAAATGAAGGATTCAATCTATATGAGTACGAAATTGAGCTAAATGGATGCAAGATTTAAGCTAGATATGCAAGATTAATCTAACATGATTTAAGCAATAAATGGATATTTAAGCTAGATGATTTAATGAATATGAAATAACTAATATACAATATCTGAATGCACAAAATCTAAATGAAACTAGAGCAAAAACAACATAATAACAATATATTCTCCAGGATCCTTGATTAGGAGATGAGAGCCCGAATTTATAGAAAATTCAGAAAGAAACCAACGACTGAGATCAAATGATGATGAGCGGTCATGATTTTCCAAGAAGAAGCACAATCAAGGTGAATTGATGTGATTGGTTTCTTTTCTTAGTTTTAAAGGAAATTGAACTAAAATTAAGATAAAATCAGAAAAATTGATTTATTCTCTATTTCATTCAATTTTGATATTTAATTGTTTTAATTGCTGTCTCTAAGATTATTTATCAATTTTTAATTTGATTTACAAGATTATCTCCAATTGATTTATTTTCTCAAATTTTAACTCTTTTTTTTCCAATTAATTACTTTTTTGATGATTTAATGGGAATTGGTTTATTAAATTAAATATACTAAGATATTTAATAAAATAAATAAGATAATTGTTTTAAAAAGTGACTTTTCTTGGAATGATTTAATTAATTAATATTGATTGATTAATTTGGCATGTGACATTGATGATTTAAGAAATTAATTGTGTGCTCAAGATTTATTTAATTGCCTTTGGTTAGGACCTTGGTGATGTTGTCGAGATTAGGGGCCATATGGTTTCGATGGCCATTTTTAGGGTATTACACACCCAAGGTAATCTAAATGGACGTGCATTGCTAGGAGATAACATTCTTGGGGCCACTTTATGTGTTGTATTGTAACATTGGGATTTACAATGTTGTATTTATTTAAAACTAGGGAAAGTTAATGTATAAAGTGAAAACTTAGTACTCGATATTGAATTTGGGGTCAATGTTTTGTAATCCTATGGTATTAGTCACATGGTTTTATATTATAGCACTTGGTGGTTTTGTGGTAGCTTGTTTCTATAAAAGCAACCACATGAGTAGTTGTTTAAAATTAGTAAGTTAGCATTTGTGGAGGTTTGAAGCATGGCATGGGATGTGTGGTTACATGTGCTTGTTCACATGGAGTGTGTGTAGAGGGCTTTTGATTCAAAGGTGTTCATAGTGTATTGCAATGTTGTATTGTTGAATAATACATGGTGGATGAATGCTTTTGGAGGCTGGGTTTTGTTCCACACAAGGTTTTCCCAAGGTACATCTTGTGTCAGATTTGATGGGTATGTTGTCTATTCTTTTGCATGTGGATTCTGAGTGCTTATTTGTATAGATTTCTCTTATGGCTTATGTGGAAATTATCATTATGATGCTGCAAGTTTCCTTTCATTTGGTATTAGAGTCATGGTTTTGATTGGATAATCCTAGGTTGAACAAATCTTGTTTGTTTGAATCAATGGACATGTATGAGATAATTAAAGACATGGTAGGATATGAGGGTTTTGTAAGTTGTTTATTTTAGATATGATGGTTTTGGCCTTTTTGTTATGATCGGTTGTTTGCAAATTTGGGGTTTGAAAAATATTGGGTCAAATAGGTTTTGTGGATATGCACTCATATGAGGATTTTGGGAGGGACCTTTTAGAAATGACCTTCTAGGAAAAAACAGAGCTCATGTTATATCTAGGTTGGGCAATTAGTTAATTTTAAAATATAATTCAACCTATTTTAGTCAAAGTTTAAAAAAATGTAAAAAAAATAAAATTATTCAAACATTTGTACGATCATCGAATTTGATCTGCAAAAAAAATTAATTAATTTTAAAAATTCTTGTCAATGTACCTGCAAGAAGAAAAAACAATAAATCAAAAAATCCAAATATTAATAGATAGCATTGTGCAAATATTGAAAAAATAAAATAAAATTAAAACCTTGGCAATACAACATCCACAGACCTTGTACTGCCTGTTTGTGCAAATATTGAAAAAATAAAATAAAATGAACACCTATTAGGGTGACATTGGTTAAGGTGATTTTTACAAAGAAAGGCTCACTGTCCAAATGAAGAAGAATAAAAGGCAAATAATCCACCACTTCTATACCTCTACAACTATGAGATCTTTAGATACTTTCAGCTCACTACTTCTAGTAGCTAACACATTAAATTCCACACTGCTCAACACTTTTCACCAACTCAAACAACACCCATCAAAAAATTAGGGAGACAGATCCTCTTTCATACACCTTCATTGCATACACATATGCCACAATGCACTTCATTTCCAGTCAAATTTCCACATTCTCATCACACATCATCCTCAACAAATTATCCTTTGTTTATATCATCCTCACATATGCAAAATCTCCCAAGATTGGCTAAGCATCTTAATTGAACACAATTCAAATTAGGTTAGCACTAAACATTCCCGTGATGGAAAATAATGTAAAGTGGACCACATCACATCTTAACTGAGACCAAAATAAACATCATACACATTATACAATGATCCATAATCATCAGAGAAATAATGTGAAGTGTAAACTCTCAAGGTCAACTAAACCTAGAGTAAACACCATCAAACTTTGAAACCATGCTTCCAAAGCTCAAGAACTTGTGCCAACTAAATAGAATGAAGCTAATGGAATTATCAACTTATCTCCAAAACCGCAACACTAGAAACCATAAAGCAAAGAAATGTAGAGCATGCATTTCACACGAAAACACTATCACACACTTGTGAATGCAACTTCCTTAACACAACAATCGAGAGCACCAAACCTAGAATCTATAATCTCTAAACATTTATTAACAATATATCCAACCTTCATGAATAGATGTACAATGTAGAAGATATGCAGAGAAAATATCTCAACACAATTGCACAGGAAACTCAATATCAACTATATCAACTAGTCACTAATTACCATGGGGGCTTCACTGGCTAGGCAATATTATATCACATGCATTCATATTGGGGGATTTAATATCTCAAAATAAGCTCAATATATTGCCTCTTTGGTGAAAATAGGGTTTTTAAAAAATTTAGGCTATAAAAAAATGCAATATATGGTCAAAATAGGGGGGTTTTTTATTTGGGTTGTGTAGTGGGAGGGGGTGACAAAAAAGATTTTAGGGCAATATTTTTTGAAAATTGGGGGATTATTTAGTATGTCATATTATGCACATGCTATAACCTAGGTTCACTAAGTGAAGCCCCTGTGCTAATGACAACCAAAACACATTGACATCAATGGCAACACATAAATAGCTCATTCTGACCAAACTTGCAACAATCTCCCCCTTTTTCATTGATGGAAACACATCAATGACAACAACAATATCAACAACTCTCATACCAAATTTTTAATATTTTCCAATACAATATTCTCTCCCTTCGCCAATTACTTGTTACTCATGTTTTCCAATCTTTCCATTTTCTCCCGACTTCTCATTCTCTCCCCCTTTTCCATCAAGGACAAAGGCACAAACACCAAAAATGTTAGCTCAATTTGTTCAACTCCTCAAAAAAATTCACAACTGCACTTAGCTCCCCTAAAGAGGAAGCAGAAATCATTAGTCTAGAATAATAATATTCATGAAGTTCATTGGATTAATGCACCTCTATATGCATTCAGTTCAAAAAAGGAGGGGCAATAACCCCCAATTTATCTCAAAGATATTCAAAAGTATCCGTAAAGAGTGCTTTATTAAAGATATCAGCAATATGTTCTTTTGTAGGTACATAATCAAGCTTCACCTCATTCTCCAAAAAATTCTCTTCAAAAAGTGATACCAAATCGAAATGTGTTTCATCCTTGAATGCAATACCGGATTCTTAGAAATATTTATTGCACTGGTATTATCACAAAAGATAGAAATTAGTTCATCAAACAATATTCCAATGTCCTTAAAAGTTTGTTTCATCCATAATAATTGTGTACATCAAGTTGAAGCAACAATATATTCAATTTTAGCAATGGACAAAGATATTGAATCCTATTTCTTACTTGACCAAGAAACCAATCAAGGTCCAAGGACAAATTCATCACCACTTGTACTTTTCCTTTCATCCACACAACCATCCCAATCTACATCGGTATAAGCAATAAGAGTGAAATTAGATCTTCTGGGATACTGTAGACCATAGTCTTATGTTCCTTTTAAGTATCTAGAAAATTCTTTTTATAGCAACAACATGTGTCTCTCTAGGATCTTGCTGGAATCTAGCTGCAAGACAAACAACATGTATGATATCTGATCTAGTATCAGTCAGGTATAATAATCATCCAATCATTGATTTGTATTTTCTCTAATCGATCTTTGGAGATTCGACATCTTTGCTCAACTTACAACCAGTAGCCATAGAATTACATGTAGGTTTAGCATTTTTCATTCCAAATTTCTTTAACATTTCTTTAACAAACTTAGATTGTGAAATAAAGATATCATCATCCTTTTGATTAACTTGTAAACCAAGAAATAAATTCATTTTTCCAATCATAGACCTTTCAAATTCTTCTTGCATCTCATTAGAAAAATTCTTGCACATACCTATATTCCAATTTGTACATGCTATGGATCTTCGAAAGGTGAGATACATGGTTTGGTAGTTCAGTCTATCAATTACTCTTTCTCTGGAACACTTTGTTTGTTTGAAATCTTCATTTCATCAGTTGATTTTTTTTGGTCAAGTGGTTTTGGAACACGACTAAGCATTGTGGATAACATGTGTACTCCAATTGGCATTAATCTTTGTTACCTCTTGGCTAGCCTATGTGAGTGAAACATATGAAGTATATTGTGGTAGCATGTAAATTATTTTCTTTGTAAGGAATATGTGGCTAACTTGAGATATGGATCAGTATACATATATATATATATATATATATATATAATGTAATCTTTTGTTTATAAAATAAGGACAACGATATAGCTAGAGGAATACAGATATAGAAGTGCGACATAGTGATCAGATGTGGTATGTGATTGAAGCAGAAATGAATGACTGGAGAGTTAATGAAGTGTGTAAAGTCTGTCTACTAAGCCTAATTGGAACTATATTCCATGCATATGTAATATACAATTATAGCAGTTCATTTTTGTCTATTTGTTTTCTTTTGGGTAGTAAGAGCCCTTCGGTAGCGAGACTTCATCCTTCAGCAGCGAGTCTTCATCTTTTGGTAGTGAGCCTCAAATAGTGAGCCTTGTAGTGATTATTTTGTAATATTTTATAACTAGTTATATTATATTGAGAGTTAACCCTCTCCGTGGTTTTTCCCTCATAGGTTTCCAAGCAAAAATTTGGTATTCTCATGTATGCTACTATGGATGGTATCTCTACTTTAGTTGTTTATGTTCTTTTTGTTGTATGCTAATTAATGTGAATCTACAAAGAAATATTTGAGCTAATTTCAAAGATGAAAAAATAATATTGATTCACCCACCTCCCCCCCCTCGCCTCTTAGTATTCTAGTTGTTCAACAATTATATCAACCACATAAACAACTATAATCAAGATAGCATTTTCCTCAACCTTAAAATAGAGATTATTGCCAGTAGTACTTTTTTGAAATTCTTGCTTTAGCAAATACCTATCAGACCTTTCATACCAAGCTTGGGAAGCTTGCTTCAATCCATACAACACCATTTTTAGTTTGTAAACCATATTTGGAGTTTTTGATAGCTTGAATCCTTTTGGTTGTTCTATATACACTTCTTTTAGTTCTCCATTCAAGAATGCAAACTTCACATCCATCCGATAGGCCTTGAAATCCTTGTGTACTGCAAAATCTAGAAACTTTATGATAGCTTCCATTATTTCTACAAGAGTATAAGTTTCCTCATAATCTATTCCTTCTACTTGAGAGTAGCATGTACATGCAAGTCTTTCTTTATTCCTTACTACATGTCCATCTTCATCCAATTTGTTCTGAAATACCCATTTAGTTCCTGTCACATTGTTGTTAGCTAGTCTTGAAACAAGTTCCCAAGTCTAATTCTTCTCAATCTATTCCAATTCTTCTTTCATAACTTTCATCCAATTCTAACTACTGCAAGATTATTTTACTATTTTTGTCTCTATCTCTGAAATTAAGCATAAGTTTACCTTTTCTTCAGCAGCTTTACTTCTTGTGATAACACCTATATTTTTATCTCTAATAATCTATTTCTCTAAATTATTCTTTAGCACATACCTCGAAGTCGTAGTAGCGATTTCCAGAGTATCTTCCTTATCATTCTACACTTATGTTTTTTCAGCCTTTCTTATTTTGGTTTACCACTTGACTCATCTAATTCATATCCCATCTTTACAACTATATTCTAATAAATGTCTTCATTAACTTTCACATTTGTACTTTCAATAATTGTTCTTAGTCTTTTGTTATAATATCTGTAAGCTTTTGTTTTAGTAGAATAGCCAAGGAATATACCTTCATCGGTTCTTGTGTGAAACTTTCCCAAATTTTCTTCATCTCTTTTGATATAACATTTACTTCCAAATACTCTAAAATATTTCTTAGACAAAGTCCTTCCATGCCATAGTTCACAAGATGTATTTCTATAATTTCTTCTAACTAGTACTCCGTTAAGTGTGTATACAACAATATGTATTTATTCTTTCTAGTAGATTTTAGATAACTTTCTTCATTCATCATTGTTCTAGTAGCCTCTTGAATTGTTATATTCATCCTCTAAACTACACCATTATTCTATAGCATCCTAGGAGTATATAAATGACTTGTTATCCCATGATTCTCACAAAAAGTATTGAACTCATTAGAAATAAACTATCCACCTATGTCATACCTCAAACATTTGATTCTTCTATCTATCTCATCTTCAACCATAGCCTTGAATTTCTTGAACTTTTCTAGAGCTTCAAAATTTCCTTTTAAAAAAGTAACTCCAACCATTCTAGAGTAATAATCAATTAAGAGGATGAAATACTTGTCACCTTGTTGAATTATTATTTTGGTCGAACCGCAAAGATCTGTGTCCACTAATTCCAATAGTCTAGTTGAATATTGTTCTTTAACTTTAAAAGTTCTCCTTGTTTGTTTCCCAAATTGACATTCTTTACAAATATCATTAGCAGGCAATATCCTCATCAAATTATAAAAATTATGTGACACATATTCCAATGGTAACCAATTCTCATTGATTTGTGCCATCAAGCAATATCCACCACTTGTCCTCTTTCTTGTTGCAATCACAATTCTGAACCTTTGTATGATCTCACACCCATCATCTTGAAAAACAAGATTATATCCATTTCCACATGTTTTACCAACACTCAAAAGTTTATGATTTAAGCCTTTAACATAGAAAACATTGTCAATATTAATTTTTCCATCAAAACTAATAGAACCAATTCCAACTATCCTAACCATCTCATCATCTCCAAATCTAACAACACCTCGATCAAATTTTTCAAGCTTTACAAACTTACTCTTGTCACCAGTCACATAATTTGAACATTTACTATCAATAATCCATTCATCTTTATCTCTTCTAGCATGAAAAGAAGATATAATAGTACCTTCATTTTTAGTAGCATCTTCCAAAGATTTTTCCTTCACAATTTTGCCAGGGTTAGCAGGAAAAGATTATTTCTTTACTGCCAAAAAAAAAAATTCACTATCTTTTCCATAATCAAATTCATCATGAGAAATATTTGCATCTTCTCTAACATAATAAGCCTTCCTATTGAACTTTCCTTTGATTTCCTTATTCTTTTGATCTATAATTCTGTCTAGACATCTAGAAGCATAATGACTTATCTTTCCACAACTGAAACATTTAAAGGGCAATTTACCTTTGTACTTTTTGGTTCGTTTCTTCATGCTCTCACAAAGTCCACCTCAATCTCATCAAAATTCTCTTCATCAGATTTCATTGATTTCATAACCTTAAATGCAGTTTTTGTTCGTGCACTAGTAGTACCGAATTCTCTCATCTCAAAAGCAAGTAATGAGCCATACAAGTATTCTCTAGTATACTTATTCTTATTTTGTGATTCTTCAATTGCTGAAACCTTAGAGATGTAGGATTTAGTAAGATTTCTAAGTACATTTTTCACAACTTCATTTTTCACATTTTTCACAACTTGATCTCATTTACAATATCATATATCTTCTGTCAGTAGCTAGTTATATGATAACTCAATGATGAATGGATAGTACCAAACCAGTACTGAGAGGGGGGGGGGGGGGGTGAATCAGTATAGACAAAAACACAATCTTAAACTAGTTTGACAGCAGACACTATGCATTGATAGACAAACAGTAACACCGGTCTTTAAACAGAGTATAACCGACAAAACTCAAAATAACTGAGACAAGCATAAACAGATTGACACTTATCTTCTCATACAATCTAACACTTCATCTCCATTTCACCCTAATGCATGAATAGGTAATCTATCATGAAATATAGATATATAAGCAACTAGATCAACATGATTCACCGCTTGATAGAAAACAACATAGCATCACATGAAGAAGACATCACATATGACACACATATTTTTCACATGGAAACCCAACTGGGAAAAACCACGATGGGGATGAATACCCACAAGCTTGTTTTTGAACTCTTTAGAAGTCCGCTCTGTTAGGAGCCTTGTCCAGTTAAAGACTGATACAATAGGTTCTGGTAGGAACCAATCCTATTAGGGATAACCCAATTAAGGGATGGCTAGAATACTCGGTTAAGGGTTAAACCCTGTTAAAGGTTACCTTGTTAGAGGATTTCAAGAACTCAAAGGTTTTGAGTCACCCTGTTAAAGGATTTATAGCAAGCCGGTTAAAGCTACCCTATTAAGGGATTTTCCAACTGTTGAGGTGGTTAGAGATCAATAGGTATTACAATGATCTGGTAACAACACTCAATGCCAATGCATATCCGCTTTATCTCCTCTTCACCTTCTACACTTACACTCTGCAGGTATCACTTCTGTCCTCTGGTTTGGTAGGAATCACGTATCTCTTCTCTTGGATACACACACACAACTTTTGCCAACAACCTTAGAAAGAAACACAACATCGACCTTATAGGAAAACAGATAGGTCGGTAGCATAAACCCTAAACCCTAAACCTATTAGGTTAAGGAATTCAAACGGTTCAATCCTAACCGTTGAGCACACTACATTAAATGTAATAGTCTTGATCCAATCCCAAGACATTCTCTATCATTCATTTTCCACTGATTTCATGGCGGTTGATAGCCCATCACATGTTATCACTGTTTATAGACTTCACACATTCTCAAGGTAGATAGGAACAATCTCCTTCATGCATGATCCTTCACGCACACAAGGCTTACATGGCAACATGATCTGTTCTTCATTACCATGCTATCTCATCACACAAAGTCACCGGTTGAGCCACACAGGCTTGAAGCACTTCAACTGGAAACCCTGAAGTTGAGACTACCAACTGGTAGTCATACAGTGCTTCCATGTGCCGGTTCCCATAACCATATGTCGGTTCACCTTGAACAAACACACTGCTTCACTTTGACACAAATGTCGGTTCACAATGTTATACTGGTTCTCTTCTCTTCATCATATTGACACTAATGACAACACATGATGTCATTATGTCCTCATATCGGTTCACATAGTGCCAATAGTTATATTGTCCTCTTCATCCATACACAAGAATTCATATTTAGCTTCAGCATTCTACAACTTATCTTGTTTGATAGTATCATCTCCTTCATAAGTCTTTTCTAATTTATTCCAAACCTCATGAGAAAATTCCAAAGATACAAATTTTGTTAATTCAGTCTTAGAAAGAGCACTAAAGATAGAAAACCTTTCCTTTTCATCATCTTCAAATTCCTTGATGTAATCTTGAATGTTCAACCCAATCTATGGTTTTGTGTACTTTTATGTAATAGACTTCCAAACTTCATAGCCAAGAGAAACTAGGTAACCTTGCATCTTCATTTTCGAGAAAGCACAGTCAAATCCATCAAACATAGGGATTGTCAGTTTGTGCACCATTAGGATATCCTCAAGCAATTAATCTCCTCTCAAAGGAAACAAAGCTATGATACCAATTGTTGAATGATCCTAAGCACAAGACAACTTAGAGGGGCGGGGGGGGGGGGGGGGTGAATCAGTTGTACAAACAATTCTAAAATATTTTCCTTAAATCAGATCCATGTTGATTACATTATATGTATGTGTGTCTCATCTTATAAGATTGAATGGGTGGGCCTTGTTGATGCTAGCCACTTTGGGGTTTTATGAAGGAGATCATACTTGATACACTTGAAATTTAGAGGTGTATGTAGAAGGTCATGCTAAAGGTTTTGACTAGTAGTTTCTCTATTTTCTCTTGGTTATCTTCATGGATGTTTGGTTTCACATTACATTGGACTTGAGATCTATTTGGAGGTATGGTTAACACTATTTTTGTGGTCACATGTTTTCATGTGGGAGATGTCATGGAGATTCCTTTATCTCTTTTGTTTTAATGTGAAGAACATAGTAGAGTATGGAGACTCATGGTGAGAGTTATACTTCTAGGTTATTAGTTTACAAGTTATGCATATTGTTGTGGATGTTCCTTGGTACTACATGGTTATGATTAAATTTTCTTTATGATGCTATTAGTGAATCTTTGGATGTATTGATAACATTTTTGATTTGACATTATCTATGCAGTGGGATCTCCTAGGTATTTATGGTCATTCTTGATAGGTTTTGGCGCTTGGAACTTATGATTGCATGTTATGGGTTGTATATGTTGATGAATAGAGATTCACATGATATTTTTTTTATACCTTGGAGGTATGGTTAGTTGGATGTTTTTTTTGTGGGTGCTATTTCAGCTATGGATATTGTTTCTTGATATATAGGTACATATTGACCTTTTAATTAAGTGTTTGTATTTGCAATATCAATTGAGGTGGGACTTATGCTTCATGATGATTGTGTGGGTTCTCTTTGGATGGCTTCTTATCTTTGTGTAGTGGCAGTGGCATGATGGAGGATGAGAGAATTCATGTTTGAGATGGTGGTCACTTTGTTTCTTGTTGCAGTTATTTTGTTGAAGCACATGGAGCTCTTAGATTCTTTGATGGTATATGCGGCTATAGGTATTGTTCCCTTGTTCATAATTGAGGTTTTATACACCTTGCATAATATTTATAATGTATTATTTATTATTATATGTGTGTTGCATCTAAGGGAACCTAAATGGGCATGCATCACTAGGAGATAACATTCTTGGGGCCAATTCATGTGTTGTGTTGTGATATTGGGATTTATAATATTGTATTTATTTAATATTGAGGAAAGTAAATTAATAAAGTGAAAACTTATTACCCAATATTAAATTTGGGGTCAATGGTTTGTAATCACATGGTATTAGTCACATGGCTTTATGTAATACCACTTGATGGTTTCATGGGAGCTTGTTTATACAAAAGAAACCACAAGATTAGTTTCTTAAAATTAGTCAGAGTAGCATTTGTAGAGGTCTGAGGCATGGCATGGGATGTGTGGTTACATTATTGTTCACATGGAGTTCTTGTAGAAGGCATGTGATTCAAAGGTATTCATGGTGTATTATAATGTTGCGTTGTTGAACAATACATGGTTGATGGATGATTTTTGAGGCTATTTATTTCCCTCATGAGGGTTTTGCTAGGGTATATTTGTGTCATCTTTGATGAGTATGTTGTCTATTCTTTTGCATATGGATTTTTGAGTACTAATTTGTATACATTTCTCTTATAAGTTATGTGAAAATTATCTTTATGAGGCTACAAGTTTACTTTCACATTCCTCCTCAATTCAATGTATACCAAGTATAGTATTCATACAATTTAGAATTATGCATCCACAGTTTGACCCAACTCAAATTGTAAGCATTAAAATAAAACAAAAACAAGAAATGTAAGCAATTTGAAAGTAGGAGATAGAAATCAAATCAAAATCCTAATCTAAGATGCAAACCTCAAAATAAAACCAAGTTGTTTTATTGATGATTGATTTCAATAGACTAAATTTGCATAGATGTGATTGTATGAAAATGTTGAATAATGATCTTATTTATAGATTTTTCCAAGAGAAAATCAAATGAAAGATGAGGATGATATCAAGGATTTGAGTTGTGTAGATATCTAAATTTAATTAATTTAGCCTTTTTTGCATAATTAATCATATTAATTATGTCAGTCCTTATTCTTCTCAAAATTAATTAATTTATATTCAAATTACTTTTGTCACCTTAGCTGTATAATTAATTTTTTAAATTAATTATACTAATTATTATAAAATTATTTCAATTCCAAACCTTAGCCAATATTCTCATCTAATCCTAATTAGTTAATTAATTCCAATTAACTAGCTAATGCAATGATTCCTACAAATCTTCTTCCTAATCACCATCACTTAGCCTAGTTAATCCTAGCCTAATAATGATCATCATTTTCCATAATTTTAAATTACCCCTTATTCTCTCTCCTCAGGTCCCATCCTCCTAACTCACCTACCTTCTCTTTTAATCCCTCATTATCTCACCTAATCACCATGATTAGGGATGGGTCAACTGTTTTCCATAAAATGGCTTTCCCATCTCATCTCCCAACCTTAAATGCTACCCACTTTTTTCTATCCAAGGAATTTTGAATTCCTTGAATCTCCCAATGCCCTCTCTTCCTAAGGAATTTTTAATTATTTAATTATTTATTCTTCCAATGTGTCCATTTGCTTGGGAATTTTTTATGCAAGAGCATTTTTGGTCTATGAGAAATCTTGCATCATCTAAAAATATTTCCTTTTAGTTTAGTTCTTGTTCAGTTCAATGTGCAGGTTTTTGTGATCCTGTCGGTAGGTGTCAGTAGTTGATTTCTTTTCATTGCAGACCCTATTTTTAGTTTCCTGGTTGGTTCATGTGCTTAAGTCAAGATTTTTAGTCCATTTGGATTCTTTTCTGGCTAGTTATCGCTTTTGGTTTGACTCTTTCTAGGTTTCAAGATAGTTTTTGAGCTTACTGGTTGGTTTTCCTTGATTTTCAAAGCAGTTTCTTGGCGTGTGGATCTATTTAGGGTCATGTTCAATGTTCTTTGGCATGTGGCCAAGCTTCCCATTAATCCACACTTCTTGGTTGTTATTTTTTGGAGTAATTTCTTTCTTTCTTAGGGCCAACCTAGTTACACGTTTCATTTTCCTGTACTGGTAAATGTAATATTTTTCTGGCCGAGCCGAATATGTTCCAGAGGGTATATATAGGATATTATGTAATCATTTATGGGGGAAAATGGGAGAGACAGTAGAGATCAGAATAAGGATTTACTTTCGTGATTAGAGATCTATTTGACTTAGAGAGTTCCACATGGATTGTATCTGGCATATAGCTTGCATGTAACCAATTGACTACTAGATTCTCTATGATGACTATATGGTGATAACTGGTTGGTTGCCAGAGATTCTAAGACAATAATATGATTTGTTTCTATAATATTTCTATGTTTTATTGTTGCGTTTGTTGTGTTACTCTTCCTGCATAAGCTGGTCAGTTCTCTTTTGAGGATTCACCAGTTATGGCTGCATCAATTGGTATCAGAGTTGGTTGTGAAACTTGAGGCATTCCTTTGGGTGGAAAAATTACCAATTGGAGATAAGTTGTGCACGTGTTTGATATATTGCCAAATGTGAGGCAATCGGAAGTGATAGTCAGATCGCCAAGCTGAGGCAGTTGACCTGAGCAAAGGAGGAGATGCCACCTAGAAGGATGATCTGGTTATAAATCGGTAGGTGGAAGAGTTGTTTGCAAACCTTGAGGCATTCCTTTGGGTGGATAGATCGCCGATTGGAGGCAGGCTGCATGTGTGTTTAATAGATCACTGAGTGAGAGGCAATTGAAATCAGTAGTCAGATTGTTGAGTTGAGGCAGTTCACCAGGGCAAAAGAGGAGATGTCACCTAGAAGGATGAACCCCTAGAGGGTAGAGTAGATGATGGAGGATTTAAAGAATGAGATGAGGAAAGAACTTTGAAATGCATTGGCTAGTTTGCAGAGGAATCCAGAGTCTGAGGATGAGTATGAAGAAGCTGGTGAAGTGATTGAGGCAGATGAGGCTGAAGGGTCAGAAGATGGAAGAGAGGAAATATTCCTGAGAGTAGTGGCACATGTGAGTAAAATTCATGAAGTGGAAGTTTCAAACTTTTTCAGAATGCTGAACTCAGGGGATCTTATTGATTGGATTGAAGAGTTGGAGGATTACTTTGAGTTTGAGGATGTCAAGGACCCACAAAGAATCTGGTTGGCACATACTAAGTTGAAAGGGCATGTTGCCTTATGGTGGAAAGAATTACAGAGAGATAGAGTGGAGAATGGTGAAATGAAGATCATCCAGTGGAGACAGATGGTTGCAAGATTGAAGGCCAAGTTCATACTGGGAGACTATAAGTTGGAATTGTTGAAGAAGTTGCAAAACCTGAAATAGAGAAACATGACTATGAAAGAGTATACTGAGGAATTCTACAAGGTGATGATTAGATCTGGACATAGAGAGATGGATAGAGAAAAAGTGGCAAGGTACATAAATGGACTTGTATTTAACATTCAAGATGAGATGAGTATGTTGAGGGTTTCCACAGTTGAAGAAGCTTCCCAGTATGCTTTGAAGGTTGAGGAGAAGGTGATAAGAAGACAACCGAATAACCCTAGAGGGAAGGAGAGATTCAAGGGGCAGATGAGTACAGAGAAGAAGAATGTTGAAGAAGCAACAAAGCCTAAGTGGAATTAATAACTAGAGCAGAAAATAGATAGGAAAGGCAGTGGTAGTACCAACGATGAATTTCCTGGCAAATGTTTCAAATGTGGAGAAACCAGACAAAGATTTTATGAATGTAAGTAGGGAATGGCAAGAAGTTGTGTGGAAAATGATGAATTGGGAAGAGAAGTTACCAAAACTAACTATGCACCAGAGCAAGGAGAATCCCTTATGTTTAGAAGAGTCATGATGGAGTAGAGTAGTGAAGATACCCAGCCTACTCAAAGAAAGAGTCTTTTCCAAACTGTGTGTAGATCAGGTGGTAAGTGTTGCAAGGTTATTGTGGATAGTGGAAGTATTGATATTTGGTATCTGCGAAGATGTTAGTGAAGCTTGGATTGAAAAGGCATGAGCATCCTTTTCCTTACAAGGTAAGTTAGTTACAAGATGATCAAAAGTTAGAAGTAAATGAGTAGTAGTTGGTAAATTTTAATATTGGACCTTTCAGGGATGAGGTCTTGTGTGATGTTGTATCTATGAGTTCTTGTCATGTCTTGTTGGGAAGACCTTGGAAATTTGGTAGAGAATCTATTCATGACTGTAGAAGAGACCTAGTCACTATTAAGAAGGATGGGTAGAAGTTCACATTGACTTCTTTGAAGGAGAAAGAGAAGGAGGTGAAGGATTTGAGTCTTGAGAAAAGTTGCAATTATGAGAAACCAATTGTAGAGGTTATACCAGAAGGTGGCATAAGTTTCAAGAAGGATCTAATAGATAAGGTTGATGGATAGATAGAACCAAATGACATAAAGCTTATGGTGACACACAAGATGAATTCTTATGGCAAAAATGAATGAGACTTGCAGAAGAAAAAAAGAAGTAAGTAGAGACAATAAGCAGATCTGAAGCAAAGGAAGAGAAATAAAGAGAGTCAGTTAGAGAATCCGGTTGAGGTTTCAAAGGAGTTAAGGAGGAGGTTTGCAGATAAGGAAGATGTTTGGATTGGAAATGAGCATGGAGTCTTTATCCTGAATCCTTTTCGATGTTCATGAGTCCCCTCTCATGGAATATTTCTTTCTACCTGGGGTGTCTGATACAGGAGCATCATTGATCTATGATCAATCTTGCATCATCCAAAAATATTTCCTTTCACTTTAGTTCTTGTTCAATTTAGTGTGTAGTTTTTTGTGTTCTTGTTGGTAGGTGTCAGTAGTTGCTTTCTTTTCATTGCAGATATTATTTTCGGTTTCTATGCTGGTTCACGTGTTTAATTCCATATTTTTAGTGTATTTGGATTCTTTTCCAGCTAGTTATCACTATTGGTTTGACTGTTTCTAGGTTCTGAGGTAATTCTTGTAGAACACAAGATATCACTGAGAAGAGGGTGAATCGGTGATATAAAAATTTAAAATAGTGTGTGCAACCCATAGAATAATGAAAACACTAACAAGCAATCACACATAAACGCACATCACATAACATCGAATATATGAGGAAAACTCAATGTGGGAAAAACCTCGGTGAGAAATGTTGTTGGAGATCTACAGCTCCAATCTAGCCTCACAATGAAATAACATGTTTACAAATTTTAGCGCACCAACCCAAGGAGTACCAACCCATAACAATTTAAGGGTACCTAGCCGTGTAGAGGAAAAATTGAGACTAAGTATAGAAACCCTAATCCCACTCTCATACACACTCATGGAATACAAAAGAACCTAGGGAGGTAATGCACATTGGCTACTTCTTATGAGAAAGAGAGAGTGGTGGATCACCTCTTAGGTTTTCTATTCCTTTCTTGTAAATGAGAGAGAGGAATGATGCAAAATGCAATCTAACCTGGAAAGCAAGTAAGCAAGTAAACCCTAATCTGAGAATGTAGATCAAAGAACAACTGATACACTACTCCAAAGTATAGATCAGAAGAAAAAATTAATGATGCACCTATGCCTAAAATATGAGCACAAATGTTTAGGACCAGGGTGCCATGTCATTGTCCCGATTCTGCAATTTTGGAGCTGCAACTGACAAGAGGGATTATGGACCCTGCAAAGTGTTGTTCTACCAAGTCCTACTGACAAAGGGCAGAACCATGGTGCCACACCACTGTCCTAGGAAGGACTAGGGCACCATGCCCCTGTTCTTGGGGTTTCTGCCAAGATCTGCAACCTAGAACTGTCCCTGTGTGCCCTTCCGATCTTGAAACTTCCAATGACACTTAGATCCGAACCTGTACCTAAAGCTAAAAAAGAGGGTTTGGGGTGGCTATATATTGTTTTGCCTTAGTCAAACTTGCATGTTGGTGATTTCCACCTCCATGAATAGCTGATATTATATTGAAAATGTGTGTGCAACAACCTTGTGTGTGCACAAGATCCTAAGAATGAAAGCAAACAATCTAGAGAAACCCTAAAGAGTAAACCCTAATTGCTTATAATTGACAAAGTAAATTCTCTAAATCCACAATGCAAAGCTATCTAAAGCATGAATGTGAGTCAAAATGAAGCTTATGCAAAGACATGAAAACAACATAAAACCATACCCAACCCCAAGGGAGAGGTACAAGCCAATCGTCATTAAGTGATCTCCTATTGTTCTTCTACATCTTCAAAATCCCCCAACTGATAAAATGATGCTTAATGAATGTTTGATGGATGAATGTTGAATGTTTTTGAAGAATTCAAAGATACAGTCTTTCTCTGAAAAGAAGGGTTCTAATCCTCCAAAAAACTTGTTCTTAGATTCTTAGAAGAAGACCCCTTGAAATGAAGAAAGAGAGCTCTTAAGTATGAAACCCTAGATCTTAATTTTATGTTTAGACTGACCTAGGACTTGAATTTCCTGTTGATATTTTGGGGTTAAGCATTATTATATAATAGGTTTGTGCTCCTTAAATTTTGGGGAAAAAGCCACAGACCATGTGCATTCCCTCAACGGTTTGACCAACTTTTCACCAAATTTTTAGGGCTGTTAGATATGATGCTATTAGAGCGCATCCCAAAGTTACAGCTGATTTTGAGATATTTTGATATGCAAAATTGGGCCTAAATGGTCAAAATAAGACATAATTAGGGTTTATGATTAAATTATTCATTGGAGGAATAAGATGAAAAGGGGCACACTTAGGGTAAAGGGCCCAACTTTATAATATGTAAAATGATGAAACATGAACTTATATTTAATTAAATTAATTAATTAAATTCTTAAAGGGGAATTAGAAATGCAAGATGCAAGACACACTAAGGTGGGTGCTAACCTAAGTGTGAAATTGTACCACCCTAGCAAGGGTGTACACTTTATGACACTAAATTTAGCCCCCACTTTAGTAGTCATATGACACTACGTGCATATGCAAGCTAAAGTACAACAAAGTAAACATCATTTGAAAAAGGATATATCCATAAGTTGTCGGACAAAGCCCCCGATGGTATCTGCAATACACAGTTAGAAACCATACCGTAAAAAACCAAATGTTAGATCACAAAATCACCTAATTCTTACTAAGAAAGGTGATTAAATTTGTGGGTAGCTATATGCCCCCCTATTTCGACTTGCATGCTAGTGAGGTGAAATAGGGTATTATGTTTTCCATAGCGAATTGTGATAAAGATTTTGATTGAGAAAGTTCACAAAAAGTATTGATTTCTTATCCAAGAATTTTATGGAACTAATGCAGAGTGAGAGGGTGAACTCATGATTCCAATGCCACCGACGGTGTGAGAATCAGAGATTCCTAACTCAAGATATGACAGATTGAAGAAAAAGTGCAGAAATTAGCGTTTTAACTTTAAAACATAAAGTCAAAAAGTTCTTAACACATAAATATGAAAGTGACACCTTCATTTATCACTTTATAACTTTTTGGCACTATTCACTACAGAGGAGTCCATGTACTAGCCATCATGCCTTGACACTAACCTAAGCGACCTATGCAGATGGAGATCCTATGCTAGTCCGTACTCATTCGATGAGCACTCAACAAGGTGAGTTGACCTTCCGTTGAATCCGTTTGACTTTTTCATGCTTTCATAGTTTTTAGGAATGATGAGGTCATCACCAAGTCCGGGCTTGGGCCCCCTCTTTGGGCACCTAGGGGTCCTAGAGCACCCTGGTCCTCCTAAGGTGCCATGGTCCCAAGGGGGCACCCTAGTCCCCCTAGGGTGCCCTGGTCCCACATGGATACCCTAGTGCCACCTAGGAACCATGATCCTAGTAGGACACCCTGGTCCACACAGGGCACCCTAGTCCCTATTCAGGGCAGCCAACAACGACATGGGATCAGGCGATGAATGTTAGAACTAATAGAATGATTACATTGGTTAGATGATAGTGATGATGATTGATAACTGATGATAGATGGTTTTTCATTTTGCATACACTATCATACATCTGCGAACATACCACCGGTCTCACCTTTCGGATCCTTCAGGAGCAGATCCCAAGGCTGACAGCGGGAGAGAGGGATTTGCTACATACAGAGGGCTTGTGGGTGTAATACCCTAAAAATGGTTATCTAAACCATGAGCCCCTAATCTCAACAATGTCACTAAGGTCCTAATCAAAGGCAATTAAATAAATCTTGAGCACACAATTAATTCTTTAATCATCAAATGTCACATGGCAAAATTAATCACTCAATATTAATTAAATATTTATTTAATTAATTAAATCATTCCAAGTAAATCATTTTAAACAATTATTCTATTTATTTTATTAAATATCCTAGCATATTTAATTAAATATATAAAAATTGCCATAAATCTTCAAAAAAGGAAACAAATCAAGAAAGAGGAATTGGAAATTATGAGCACAAATCTTCAAAAAAGGGAATAAATCAAAAAAGGAATTAATTGTCAAAAAAAATAAAAAATTGAGAAAAGAAATCAATTGGAAATAATCTTGAATTTTTTTTTTAAAATTGATAAATAATCTCAAAGAAAGCAATTAAAACAATTAAATCTTAAAATTGAGTGAAATAGAGAATAAATCAGTTTTTTTCTGATTTTATCTTAATTTTAGTTCAATTTCCTTTAAAACTAAGAAAAGCATCCAATCAAATCAATTCACCTGGATTGTGCTTCCTCTTGGAAAATCTTGACCGCTCATCATCATTTAATCTCGGCCGTTGGTTTTTTTTGAATTTTCTATAAATTCAGGCTCTCATCTCTCATTCAAAAATCCTGAAGAATATATTGAAATTATGTTATTTTTGCTCTAGGTTCATTGAGAATTTGCATTGATATGTTGTATATTAGTTATTTCATATTTATTAAATCATTTAGCTTAAATATTCATATATTGCTTAAATCATGTTAGATTAATCATGCATTCATCTAACTTAAATCTTGCATTCATTTAGCTCATATTCATGCTCATATGGATTTAAAAATCCTTCATTTAGGTGTTGTCTAGTCACTGTATAGCTTAGCAATATGAGAGCAATCTAAACTTGCATCTACTAGAAGGCAATAGGTCACTTTGTAATGGTTTATTATTGATTGATTATTGATTTACTAACCATGCATCTAATGACTTAATTGAAGTGTTGTGTATTTCAGATACAGATACAGGTCCACTTTTCACACACACATTTCTAGTGCCCACCGTGGGGCTCGAACCCATGACTACAAGATTTTTAATATTTCTTGAACAAATTTAATGTTTAGTTTTTATAACTAATAAACATGTGTTAAATTTGCAAATAAAAATCTTTCTTTTTGCTTGTTCTTCTATGACAGTAAAAAATGGTCTCGTTTTGGAGGGCATAAATTTCTATTGAACTGTTGGATCTAAACAAAATTTTGATTTGTTGTTGAAAACCAAGTTTTCTAGAGCTTCACTGAAGAGATTTTCCTAAGAATTTCTTGTTTGAAAGTTAGGAATGATAGAGTGCAGTACTATCATTTAACTTATTCTTCTGTGACAGTCAAACATGGTCTCTGTCCGGAGGGCATAAATTTTTATTGAACTGTTGGAGCTAAACAAAATTTTAATATGTTCTGTCAAACCAAGTTTTCCACATTTCCACCGAAGCGATTTTCCTAATTAGCTCTGGTTGAAAAGTTATAAATGACAGAGTGCAGTACTATCAAAACTGTCATAACTAGGATAGTAATAAAAAATGGAAATTGTTGTTAGATTAATTTAAATTACAGTTTGCATGCTAGAATTTTCTTTTGATGATTTTTTTATGTTATTTTGGTAACTAATTTTTGGCTTTTAATGTTTGTAGGATGCTTTTCAAAGAATCTATCAATCAAACATACGCCTACCAAAGAATCAAGAAGAAAATGAGTACTAACATATTGGTTTTGCAAGTTGCCTAAGCAGAATCGACTAAACATTGTGTATTCATTTAGTATTTTCTTAGGCACTTAAATTTCTATCTGGTTAAAGATCAAATCTTTTTTTTGTGTTTTCAGAAAAATCTAAGAAGTAGGAGAGTATGCTCTTGTCTTTTACAGACAATCAGAAATTTAGACCCTCGAAGATTTTTTCCAAGTTTTGAGATTTGTGTACCTTTAGCGTGCCTATCATAGTGCAAAAAAGTAATCACCCTATGAGAATGACCCAAGTGAGTACAACTAGACTTGAGCATTCCAACTCACTATAATAAATAGGCCTCTGGTGATTAAAGTGTCAGAGGATGGGATTATTTGAGTTTTCTCTTTGAGATCTCTCATATCGAGCATTTTGTAGGGCCTCGCGGTCTCAATCACGTTTACGTGACTACAGCTTGTTTCGGTACCTTGTTGGGCTATAGGCCTCAATCATGCTTGCGTGACTTCACGGGGTAATTTCAAATGGAATTCCAAACTAAGAACTATAAGATAGAAGCTACCCGATTCATCTCCGAAAGGGGGATAATCTTTGTGCAAGAGAGATGGTAACTCTCCCAAGACACTTGCCATATCATGCCCCCATTAGCATTTGGAGTCAGCTAATACGGTGTTGAGAATCCATTGTGTGAGACTCAACGGCCATATTCTGATTAGCTATTGGGTGTGTACCTAAGTCAACAAGCAAAGATTTTCTTCTCTTAGCCAACTTCTATAGGGTCAGCGTGTTGTGATTGAATTATTATATATCTTGCGTGTTTTCTGTATTTTCATCCCTGAAACTAAAATTGAAATACTAAAACTGGAGAAAACAAATCAAACAATATCAAACAATTCATTGATAAATTTTGTCTGTGTCCAAACTGGTCTCTGTCATTCATCGAAACATCAGTCCCTATAAAAAACTGGTAGTCGTCAGCCATTGAAACTCTGTTTGTCAGAATCTCATCTTTGTCCAATCCTTTGTCATATGAATTCCTAATCTTGTCAGTCAAAATAGTCAAACTTTCCTAAACCAGTCTACAACGAGCATAAAATTGGTTACCATCCTCTTGAGCATAAACAATCTTGATAGTGTACCCCTGCCGTTGCGTTGCACGATTTTGTCGATTATCTCTAAGCTAGTTCAAACAACATCTTATTAAGCCTAAGTTAACTTAGAAAATGTCTTACACATGATAGATCATTCTTGAAACTAGACCAGATCTTAGTTACTTCACTCAATCACTATGTTAAATGAACAACTAGCTACAATTTGACGTTGACTTCTGCAGCACATCTAGCTCTCGGTCCTGTCGATTGTAAATGCTTGTTCAAACCAGAAGCTCTTCCAAAAACTCTAACAAAAGTAAGAAGCCGATAGCTACCTTAGCTCAACAAATTCAAGATCTCAAGAGAGAAATATATGACATTCAAGCTCAATGAAAAGATTCAATAACACCTCTTGAGATAAAACTTCTTGATATCAAGAACACTAGACTTCAAGAAATACAAAAACAATTACATAAGATGGAACAAGAAGTAATTGACAATCAAAAGCCAAATCTCAAACAAGCTCACAAGACACCTTCACCAAGACATAAAGACATTTCCTCCATCTATTCCCTAGATAGACAATTTACACCTTTGGGGCAATCTATTGAGTCAGCTTTGGAAGAGCTGCTTAAGAACAACCTTATCATATTGCCTAAAAAGACCACATGGGGATGTGAAGTCTTGAGTAATTACTGTACATATCATAGGCATAACAAACATAATACTCAATGTGTATGGAATTAAAACATAAGATTCAAGATCTCATTGATAATGGTGTCATTGATATTGAAGATCAAAATAATGAACCTATGTCTAGCAAGGCTCCATATGTGGCCTTCATCCCTTCCATGATGCCTTCATCTCTTAAGACTTCTCAGCAACAATCCATACCATCTCCTTCAAACAATGAAACTTCTCATGTTTACCTTCAAGGGCTATCTCCTATGGAAATCCAAGTTAATGCCAATATTGATACAAGTTCCTCACATGATTTAAAAATCCCATATCCTATGCTATCATGCACTCCAATTCCAATCATACCAACTCTAGAAGGCCCTTTCCAAAATGCTTCCCCATCATGTCAAAATATGGAGACATTCCAATAATCCCCTACGCCTATGAAAAATCCTATCCCTTCCTTAGAACTAACTCCATGTCAAGAGGATAACCTGAAAAATGAAGAAACAAGTCCTATCATAAATCAAGATCAAGACACCAAAGCTCCTCAATCCCATCTAATGATTGGAAAATACCCTATTTCACTAGAATCCCATGATGATCCCCTTATACCTTTTCATTTCTTCCAAGAGGACCCCCTTCCATCTCAAGAGAAAACCATCCTTCCAAATCCCATTCCTAGTCTACTTCCTAAGCAAGATCATGATGCCTCTTCCACCTTTTCAAATGATCCTATTCAATATGAAGAGTCAAACACCCTTTCTACTCTATCCAATGGTCATCTTCCATGTCAAGATCAAAGTATCCCTTCATCTCCTTGTCATAATCCTCCATGTTCACTTCATGATCCTATCATACCTTGCAAGCTACCTCCACCTCAAACTGGACTTTCCTCTAGCATCAAAAGTAAGAAGAAACCCTTTGTTAAAAAGATCTTTCAAAGCATGCATTATCAAAGAAAAGGGTTAGACATTCATGAACATGGTATATTAGAACCCCCTGCTATAAAAGAAAATCTTGATTATAATGGATACATTGCTCACTCTCTCGATGTTGGTATCCCTCATAAATCCTACATTTCTCCAGTTAAATCGAAATACATGCCTTTCCCTTCACCTCTTCCATCCATTTTTGGTCCCTATATCCCTCCATCCCTTATGCAGGATCAACAAAGGCACACATCTTTGAGTACCTTCCATCCATCTAAAAGACCTCCATATCATTCCTATCTATCCACGCATCTCCCTCCAAGTAATTTGGATGCCAAGCATAAAAGTCATAAGTCAAGTAATCCACATGTATTCAAGGATCAACATGTCCCATCTAATCGACATGTCAAATGTAAAGCAGAAAATTGAACCCTAGGTGTTCTCCCCCCACTCCAAGGAGAAACGGGGTCACTAGGATTGACGGTAGTCACTTAGGAGGGGCTTTACATTCAAAAGAGGGGTTGAAACCCACAAGATCCAATCCCATGCAATGCAAGACTGGATTCTAAGTGAGTTTCAAGGGTTGAGACATCAAGGATACCCTCTTTTGTAAAGAATGTATATAGAAAGATTGAACTAGGAATGCATATAAAGTAAGAAAGATTCACTTATAAATAGAGATAGGGATACAGGATGAAGCTGTGGACCTGGAATTAGCAGTAAAATGTCGAGATGATGCTGTTCTGCAAATTTGAGCGAAAGTTGACGGGACGATGGCGCCCGGCGTGCACACGGTCCTCCGAAAAATCCGCGAAACGAAGGGGGATCTGTTCGTCTCTGCACAAGGGTTCTAGATCTTTAATTACAGCCACATACCTACAACCTACACATAGAAAAGAGAGGACGATTGGGGGGTTAGGGATTAGGGGTTTGCCTTTAGGTCAAACCCCAGTTTTGGAATTAACCAAGAAATGAGAATGCTGTAAATGTAGATGTTTGTAATGTAAACAAGTACTGATACCTTGTTGTAAGAATGTTTGTATTCTTACATGCGAAGGTGTAATGAATGTTGTATTTTGTATGTTGTAAGTGATCTCCTCTTCAATGGTTGAATCCTTGTCTTGAATACAACACTTAGCCTTGAATGGAGACTTAGAATGCTCAATTGCTTGAAGGAATGCTTGAATGCTTGAATGTTTGAATATCGCTTCTGCCTCTTGCTTGCATATATTTTTCTCTTTTTCTCTTGCCTCCTCAAATGGGAGGGTAAATGTAGTTTATATACTTGTCAATTAGGGCTGATAGACTGATTTTTCCGACCTTAGGCCAACCAGGAAACATTATTTCCCGAATTGCAAACTTAAAGACCCGATGCCCAAAAGAGACCAGGCCCAAAATAGGGCCAGGGACCAAGGCGCTGGGCGCCATGGTCCTGAGGGACCAGGGTACTGGGTGCCATGGTCCTGAAGGACTAGGGCGCTGGGTGCCATGGTCCCACCTCCCGGGACAGCAGGGTGTAAGGAGGATCAGGCCAGGGTGCTGAAAAATGCAGTTTTTGGTGTCGTAAACAGGTTTCGGGGTCTCCATCCAGGTTCAACGTTGCGCCACCATCGTGAAGACCCAAATGCAGTCAAAATTGCAAGTGTCACAATTTTAGGATGCTACATTTAGCCCCCACTTTAGCGGGAGTATAAGCGTATGCCCATACTTCCGGTAAAGTACAAGGAAACAACATTGAAAAACTTTCACCACGTCAAGAAGGAAAGATATACCAAGCCCCCGGTGGACTAAGGATCTTACGACTTCGATTGACAAAGTAAAAGGGAAGATCACGAGGGAGAACCATGAATTTCAGTAGTAAGGTTCCCTCACTATGAGTCATGCAAGAAAGATATCAAAAATTTTCAAGGCAAAGCTAAATTTGTCAAGAAATTTTCAAGTATCTTGAAGAGATATGAATGGGGTGTATGCCCCCCTACGTTAAAGCAATCGCACATGCCTCATCAGGGGTGATTGCTTTAAGGTAGTGATACATATAGGAAATGAGAAGGGAAAGGAGCACATTATCACAAGGATTTAGCCCCCCAAGTGTGAGATAAGCCCAAGGATAATAGACACAAAATACAAAGCACGAGGTGACTTCGCTTTCCTTGGGGTCAGTTTGCTGTATGATAATTCATGTATATCATATGTATGTATGCATAATTGTTCTTCATTCCCCAATCAAGGAAGGTCACCTAGAAGAAGGGAACACATGTGTCTTTTGAGTCAACATGAGAGAGACCAAAAGAGATCTCAATGCTTTGCATCGTCCTCAAGTAGACAACACTAAGGACAACAAATAGAAGAATGAGAATAACACATAGAAGAAGTAACAATAGGGAGGAGGAGAGAGTCTACCATGCTAATGAACTAGTCTAGTGCGTCATCTACCCCCCGATCTTGCTGATCAATATTTCGGGAAGGCAGGAAACACACTAGAGGAGGAACATCCAACACAGTAGATGGAGCTATCACAAGATCCAAACAAGGGCTATGTTCATGTTCCATGCCACGTTGTTCTTTTCTAGGAGCTGGGATAAGTGCTTTAGAAAATTCGTTAGATAAATGATTATCAACATCAACATATTCATATTCACTATCAGAATGAAAAGAAGTAACATTTTCATCATGAATAACATTTTCATCTATATAATCATCAAGATTTATAAAAATAGGATCTTTAACTCACACAGGATCAAGACCATCATGCATCTTATGTTTAGGAGATTTTGGCTCAATTTCCGGATGAGGAGAAAATGGAATAATGCTAGCTGAAGGTGTTTTTGGGGATTGCAAAGTTTGAGAAGCGGCTGCCTGAGCTCTAAGACGACGCTTTCATCGGCATTCACGTGCAGAACGATTTCATCTAGTCTTAGTAGGAAGTTGAGAAGATTGAGGAGGAGGAATGTTCTCATCCTTATCACTTGGGTGTTTAGGTTGTGATCTCTTAGGTTGGATAATAGGAGAAGAGGAAGGTCTCTTCTCTCTATAAGAGGAAGGAGGAGGAACTGCTCCATATAAAGGAAGAATATTTGGTTTAGGAAGGAGACCACATCCATCATGACGAGGAGGTATAGGTCTACTTTTAGAAAGTTTATTAGGCATAGACATAGTCACATCAATAGGAATGGGTCGGGAATCTCCTTGAGGAAAGACATTAGTTTTATCTTTCAAAGGAAGAACTTCCTTCTCAAGAATGATAGGAATATCAAGTTTGGGTGTTCTAGGTTCACTTAGAGATAGGATCATATCTTTTTTCCACTTTTGATAAGATTTGAAAATATGATCACTTCACGGTGGAAGAGATTGGAATTGTTTAGGCCAAAAGTAATCAATAGGAACGCTAGAAGTTCTTTCAGCTGGTTTAAAGAGACTATGATTGACAGTAACAACTTCACCATTATGGGGAAATTTCAAACACTTGTGAATAGGAGAAGCAATAGCTTTCATGGAAGATAGCCAAGGATAGCCTAGCTTCACACGAAATTGTTCGGACGATGGAATAATAGCAAAGATCACATCAAGGGATTTGTTATGGACCTCAATAGGTAATGTAATAGAACCAATTGCAGGAGAAGAAAATGCATCAAATAATTTCACAACCACATTTGTTTTGTCATAGACCACTTGATTCAATTGCAAAGTAAAAAGAAATTCCTCAGTAATGACATTAACCATACAAGAAGGATCAATAAGCACTCCACGACAAGGTTTATTCTTGACTTTTGTAACTATATATAAAGGACCATCAGGTGCCCTGATAGTTTCACTGGAATCAAAGGTGATGGACGGTTCTTTAGGGATTTTCTACTGCTCTACAAAGTTAATCACATTCAGAGTCATAGACACAAGATCATCAGGTGAGACAGAGGAATCATTAGTATCAATCACATTAGAGGTATGAGAAGGTAATGGATCAGTAAAAATCTTAAGATTTTGGTTAGGAGGAGCTACAGATGTGTTGCCTTTATCATTCACACCAGAAACAGAGATAGTATTATTATCAATCAAATCTTGAATTTTACCCTTTAAAGCAAAACATTTTTCAGTATCATGCCCAGGTTGACGATGAAATTGACAAAAAGATTTGTTATCAAAATAGGGTGAATTAATCTTTGCAGGATCTATTTTCCTTATAGGAGGAAGAGTAAGCACATTTTGTTCCAATAATTTATTCATAATACTATGCAATGATTCATTCAAAGGAGTAAACTTTCTTTCTTTCTTGAAAAACTTAGAAATAGGAGGCACACCTGATGCTGCATTCACATTGTTGTTGATGATGTTTTCATTGAATTTAATGGACTCTCTGTTCAGTTTAAACTTCCCAAATGGTTGTTGACTACTATCACCCTTATCACTCGGAGCCATAGGATTTGCTTGTTCCATTTGACTCACAGTCAGTTGATAATTGTGAAGAGTTGCACACAACTATTGGAAAGAAGTAAACTCAGAAAACATAAGTTTTTCTCTAATATCTTTTTGCAAATTAGAGATAAAGATTCTTTGAATATCATTGTCAGGTACTGGAAAAGAAATTTGAGCATACAAATGCTTATATCTACCAATGAAATCAGTCACTTTTTCTTTAACACCTTGTTTACAATGCATTAAATCAATCAAAGTAACTTTAGGGCTTATATTGTTTTGAAATTGTTGGATAAAGGCATTTGCAAGTTGTTGGAAAGAAGTAATAGAATAGGAAGGCAACGAGCAATACCATTGTAGAGCCTTGTCTCTTAATGTTCTAGTAAACAGTTTTGCAAGCAACCTTTGGTCATGAGCAAAATCAGTACATATTGTTTGAAAGGTCTTAACATGTGTTAGAGGATCACCTTTACCATTGTAAAGCTCCAATTGCGGGAGTTCAACATTCTTAGGGGGAATAGCTCGAACAATGTCAAGAGAAAGTGGGCTCGCAACATCAAATGTGGGCACACTAAACTTAGATTGATTCATAGAGGCAATTTGTTGCTGTAAAGAAGAGATAGTTTGTGCAAGATTGTTAATGGTTGCTTCAGTCGAAGAATTCATATTAGACGTGTTAGATTGAGATGGAGGTATTATGTTATTGAAAGAAGGTATTGATTGAGAGTAAGGTGGCGGGACACTATGATAGTTAGTCATAGGAGATGATTGGAAAGGAGGAACACTACAAGGAGGAATGGAATGGTTAAATGAATTACCCCCTTGCGTCAAGTTCATTTGTGGAGATGTAATAGGGACACTCATTGAAGGAATGAATGAAGAAGTCAGATTAAATGAAGGAAGAGGGTTGATTGAAGAAGAAGGATTGCCCCCATGACTGGTGATCATAGGTGGAATGTCTTGTATTGAAGTAGTCATTATGTTTGATGTAAAAGTAGGTATACTAGCAATAGAAGTTGTCAAAGGGATAGAATGGTTGACTTGAGTAGGAGGTTGTGTATAACCTAAAGTTTCGGCACAACTCTTCATAGGCATCACATTCGAATCCACAATGTGTGCAATACCACGCAAAATATCAATTCCATTCTTATCATTTTGAACCATACGTTTTAGACCCTCAATTAAGGGAAGAGCTTGACTATCGGGGTATTCTTGAGACATCCATTGTCGAAAATCATCAAATTGGTTATCCAATTTCGAAAGTTGTTCTACAGAAACCTCATGGAGAGCTTCTTCATCATTAAGAGGATTAGAGGAATTACCCGTGTCCTCGTTAGAAAGGCCATTCAAATTAGGTTCCATCTCCTCAGTAATTAAACCTTGGAAAGACTTAATTCTAAGGCTTTTCCTAACGGGAATAGTGTAAGTAGGGCTTATTGTTGTAAAACTCATGCACCAAAGAGAGAGAGAGAAGATTTTGAATTTAGAGGTAGCAAATTTCAATAAAATTAGCCAATCTCCTAGATTTAAGCTGTTAAATGCAATCAGGACAATCTCCCGAAATTTTGAAAAAAATGTCTGGGACCGTGGCGAACGGAGTGCACACGGTCCTCGCAACTTTTTTTGAAATTTTCAGGGATGAAAGTTATGATGATTTTAAAGCTAACTTGAAAAAATTGAGTGATTTTATGATCTATAGATAGGCCAAATTAAAGTTCCAATCTCAAAATTGAACCCTACCAAGATTGTTGAAAAATGCAAAATTTGAATTTTGAAAAAGAGAGGGAAACTGAAATTTTGAATTTTATGATTTTATAGGGAATACTGAAAGCAATGCAGGTTTTGAAATTTAAAAATTGACTCAATTTCACACAAAATTCAATTTTGAAAGTGGAAATCAAGGTTGTTGCAATTAAACATTTAATTTCAAAAGTCACAAATTGCAAAAATTTGAATAAAGTACTGAAATTTTGAATGAATGCCAACACACTTTTCAGATTTAGGATAGTAAGAAGCACAATTTTGACATGAATTTCAGTTTCAACAATTTTTGAATGATTAGAAGCCTTAATCCAAGCAATCGCTAGACCAACTTTGACTTTAATTTTGAAAGTGTTAGAATTGATGAAATCAGCCAAAATTCTGGATTTTAGCAGAAAAATACAGTAAGATCTAGCTCCCAAAATTTCGGAAAAAATGTCGGGGACGATGGCGCTCGGGGTGCACACGGTCCTCGCAACTTTTTTCCAAATTTTTAGGGATGAGAGATATTATGATTTTGTTGCGGAATCCAAGGTTACAGCTGATTTGGAGGTGTTTTGATCAGTGAAATCATCAGTCAAAGGCTGAATCAAGAGGGTTTTAAAAATAGGGTTTTGACACTTAACCACTTAATTTTCAAAATTAAAGCACAAATATGATGTGACAATTTGCAGTAGAAGGGTAGATCTGAAACAAGCATTAACAATTAAACATTTCACAAGCTCAATTACTAAATAGAAAATTTTAGGGTTTTTATGCAATTAACCTCTAAAATTTGCAAAAGATCAAACATGAAAATGTAATTAAGGAAGAAATTTTTTCAGATGTAACCATGAATAATCAGAATTAGGATGTTCAAGTTAGGTTCACCAAAACGTAAAGCGGAAAATTGAACCCTAGGTGTTCTCCCCCCACTCCAAGGAGAAAGGGGGTCACTAGGATTGACGGTTTTCACTTAGGAGGGACTTTACATTCAAAAGAGGGGTTGAAACCCACAAGATCCAATCCCACGCAATGCAAGACTGGATTCTAAGTGAGTTTCAAGGGTTGAGACATCAAGGATACCCTCTTTTGTAAAGAATGTAGATAGAAAGATTGAACTAGGAATGCATATAAAGTAAGAAAGATTCGCTTATAAACAGAGATAGGGATACGGGATGAAGCTGCAGACCTGGAATTAGTAGTAAAATGTCAAGATGATGTTGTTCTGCAAATTCGAGCGAAAGTTGACGGGATGATGGCGCCCGGCGTGCACACGGTCCTCCAAAAAATCCGCGAAATGAAGGGGGATCTGTTCGTCTCTGCACAAGGGTTCCAGATCTTTAATTACAGCCACATACCTGCAACCTACACACAGAAAAGAGAGGACAATTGGGGGGTTAGGGATTAGGGGTTTGCCTTTAGGTCAAACCCCGGTTTTGGAATTAACCAAGAAATGAGAATGCTGTAAATGTAGATGTTTGTAATGTAAACAAGTACTGATACCTTGTTGTAAGAATGTTTGTATTCTTACATGCGAAGGTGTAATGAATGTTGTATTTTGTATGTTGTAAGTTATCTCCTCTTCAATGGTTGAATCCTTGTCTTGACTACAACACTTAGCCTTGAATGGAGACTTAGAATGCTCAATTGCTTGAAGGAATGCTTGAATGCTTGAATGTTTGAATATCGCTTCCGCCTCTTGCTTGCATATATTTTTCTCTTTTTCTCTTGCCTCCTCAAATGGGAGGGGAAATGTAGTTTATATACTTGTCAATTAGGGCTGATAGACTGATTTTTTCGACCTTAGGCCGACCAGGAAACATTATTTCCCGAATTGCAAACTTAAAGACCTGATGCCCAAAAGAGATCGGGCCTTTAAATAGGGCCAAGGACCAGGGCGCTGGGCGCCATGGTCCCACCTCTCGGGACAGCAGGGTGCAAGGAGGATTAGGCCAGGGTGCTGAAAAATGCAGTTTTTGGTGTCGTAAACAGGTTTCAGGGTCTCCATCCAGGTTCAACGTTGCGCCACCATCGTGAAGACCCAAATGCAGTCGAAATTGCAAGTGTTGCAATTTTAGGACGCTACATCAAAAAAAAGAAAAATATGAGCCAAAAAGAAAAAGAAAAATACAAAATGCCACAAAGGCCCACAAAGAAAGAAGAAAAGTCAAAAGTTATATGGGTTCCTAAAGAACTTGTACAAGCAATGCACTCTAAGGAACTACAAAAGCATCAAAAATAAAAAACCATGTGGATCCCTAAGGGGATTCTTGAAGCACAATAGTCTAAAAAAAAATCAAAATTGGCATCCAAAATTTTTGTTCCTCCATCCAAACCTTCTGAGTCTATTCCTCCATCACCTCCATCCATTTGGAGTTCTTATGCCCCAAAATCTGTAACCTTTCCTCCATCCAAATCTCAAAATTTGACATTCACTTCTCTTCCATGTATCCACCATCCCTCAAGGTGTGTGCCAATGTTTATCTTTCCAACATTTCCATCTAGCCATACACAATTTTTCCAACATCTCATCCATTATCCAACACCTCTTTTTCACCCTTCCATCCCTCTTATCCAGTCCTTTGCATAAATCCTTGCCGTAGTTTCATTTCATTATCCTGCCAACATCTTTGAACATACCTTCATAGCCATGCTCTATTTCAACTCATATTCTAAGGGTGCCATCCAAAGAAGGGAGACGTTGGTGTCCTTCTTCCATCCCCTATCATGCCTCCATTATCTTCCAAAAGAAAAGGAAAAAAATGAAAAAGTGAAAAAAAAAAATCAGAAAAAACAAGTAAAGAGAAATAAATTCATCCTTGTGTGAAAACCACTTCTTGTGGCACGTTGGGCAAGTACCATGATGAAAACTTGGCAAATAGGCATCATGCGTAATCCATTATCCTTCGCACGTTACACTGGGGGCAAGTTCCATCCATGTACATCCATCTATTATCTTTCTTCCTCCATTATCCTTCTATCTCTATTATGCTTCATCCTCCATTATCCCTCATTCATTCTATCTACATTCATATGTCTTTTCCACCTTTGATCTTGACAAGGTTAAGGATCCTTGTAGGCTTCATGTGTCCTATCTATTACACTTTATCCAAACCCTTTAGCTCCTATCCATTGCTTGCTTACATCCTTCATTACCACCTTTGATCTTGATTATCATATATGCTTCCTATCCAAATCTATCCCTTGATCTTGATCAACACTATGGACAAAATGCAAAAACATGCTTTCCACAAACCTCTTGACATGGCCACTTCTTTGGAGCATATAGCTTCATTATGCTATATCTTTGCTTTTCTACGCTATATCATTGATTTACATCGCTAAAATCCTTGGTTTACGTTGCTATATTTGGACCCTGTGCTTGGATTAACGTTGTGAGATAGTCCTTGAAAGCGTCCACCATCATTCGCTTATCCATTCATGTACTCAAAATCCCTTTTACCTTGTTAGACACTAGGGGAAAACATTAAAAAATCCTAAAAATCAATAGTTTCGAGACAACAAAGGGAAGTTTGAACCCAATTAGCTAGGTCCCTACATTGTTACTGCAGTCTTTGGCTCTGGTGCCTATCAACTCTCAACATCGAAAGGAATGAAACTCCGTGAATCAATCTACACCATCCACTTGAATAAATTCTTCACCTAAATATTCTCTACTCCAACAGCCTATATAGCTAAAAAGTCCTGAAGAAATCCAAAAAAAAAAAAGAAGAAAAAATAGGAAAAAAGGGAAAAAGAGAGAAAATGCCTTGGTGAAAACCTGGTAAATAGGCACCTTGGTAAAAAAAAAAGGGAATCTCTGCCAAAAAAAAAAACCTGGCAAATAGGTGCCTCTTGTACTCAAGCAGTCCATCTATCAACACAACGTTGGCATTCCCGCTTTCATGCATCTTTGCTTTCGCCTGTACATATTTTAGTCACTTTTGTAACATCTTTTTTCGTTGGAACCCTCATGGCTTGAAACAAATCATTGTCCTAGTCTTAGGCTAATCGATTGAGCATTATACATGTCCTAAGCAATATCAACCAAGTCATTTTTACTTCAGTGATACCCGGTCATCCACTTCGAGTTAGTCACCTGTCTCCTGACTACTGAAGAGTTTTATCACTAAGTAAACAAGCAAAACAAAACTGAAAACAATTATTGAACAGTTTGAGCTATGCATGAAAATTTTATTTGTGTGTTGTCTTTTATTAAATTTTGATTATTATCCTTCAAAGTAACTTGAGGAAGTCTATCTTGACTAAGAGGAGCAAGGATTGGGGGCATAATATTTTCTTTGTTTTTTGCTTGTAGGAATGATTCCAATGATCTAGAAACATCTAATGAGCCGAGTGTCTATGATAAGCGCCCTCACATCAAGGTGAAATCACCACACATACCTCGACTCCACTTATTTGTATGCTACAGGGAGGTTTACATCATTTCTTTGTCTGTTTTGAGGAAATTTCTTTATTGTGAAATCCAGGTCCATGCGTAATCTGTCGAAGGATATGAACAAAAAAAGGTTTATTGCGGACAAGATAATTTATATTGCACATGAAAAGCAAAGAACTCTAAATCTGCCTGTTGTGGTTGTAAAATGCTCAATGATGAAAATTAAGCTTTTCAAATATAGTGACTAGATTTTGGTTTCATATCATTTTGCATTTCATTATGCATTTTGTGAATTTAGAGTGATTTCGGTATGGTAACAATGATCTCTTTATCTTTTGCATGAGAGTTGGAAGCATCATCATTTCTAAGCTAAGTGGTCTTTTCTTCATCATTTCTTAGATTGAGTACTTGTGTTTTGAGATGTTAGCTGCATACATAAGCATCTTATATAGATTCATACATTTCATTATTACTCATTTGCATTCATCTTATTGCATAGAAAAATGAAAAATTTGCATTACTCATTACTCATTCACATTTATTTATTTGCATATGAAAAGATAGAAAAATAGACATCTATGATCATTTGCATTACATACATCCCTACTGAAAGAAATGCATACATGTAGAATAAAGAATCTACAAAGCATCTCATAATCAAATCAGCACAAGTACAATGAAGTCAAATCGATCTCGTATATATATATCATATAAAGTCTTAGAGTACAAAATGATGTCAAATGACATATACAAACTCCCATCAAAGCAAGAATCATATAGGCTACAAAAAATGGGTATATCTACAAAAATAAATATCAGAGCTACAAAAAGAATATCTAGCTCTCGGCCTCTCCCTCATCACCTGGTGGAGGAGGTGGAACATGCTGACCGAGATCTTGATTAGGTGTCTGAGCTCCCTCTGATCATGCCATATACTGCGAGTATGGTACAAACTGTTGCGCTATAGGAACAACTACATTGTAAGCTGCAACGTTATAAGCCACCTAACTGGTCTAGTGCAAAACCTCCTACCACAAAGTGTTAGTCTATGCCCTCCTTTGTTCTCTCATCTCTATGATCTGATGATCACACTTAGCCCTAGCTCTGCTAGCTGTCGGTCTCGCTCCACCAGCTGAGTCTGAGCCACTGTCAACTGTGACTGCAGCTCCACAAGACGTGCTCTCATCGACCGTCCCACGTCAGTCCCTTGCTCTCTCACAATCTCTCCACCTCCACCTCCAACTCCACCCTACTCCTCCCTCTACTATCGGACCTATATCAGTGCTGATCTCTCCTCATCAACTTCGCCCAGCCTCACACCTATCCTCCCAAGGGATCCACTCTCACCCTTCTGCTGTCCAACCCCAGCTGGAACCCTACTGCTACTAGCTCTAGGATCACCACCTACCCACCTTGAAACCTTGACTATCTACCCCTGTCCCTGTCCTTGTGTTGGGGCATCATCCTCAATATCCTTAATACAAGGAGACTACTCAACTAGATCTGTCAACCTAGGGAATGGATGCTGCTAGAACCAATCCCTATATTGGGGCAATACCCCTGCATCCGCAACATCATCCATGTAATCCCATCTCAAGCACTGTAAACCAGTGAGTGCCTTCATACTCAAGGCATAGGATTACGTCAGTGACCATCCTCGCCTCTCCTCATCAGCATATTGCACATACGTAGTGAACTCCTACGAGATCCCCTGAGGCCTGCCATACTGCCTCATCACTCAACACACTACAAATCACTCTACTATAGTTTGCGATCTACCAATAAGTAGGTGCATAACAAAAATATCCCTGTCTACTAGCCACCAGTCATCCCATGGCTCTAGGCCCCTATAAGGTCTCCATATCACGGCTATAAGGTCATCTAGTTGTCATTGCCAAAACTCGGTCTTCCCCAGATGGGGTTGCGTAACATAACCAGCATACCTATATACAATTGGCTTCCCTGGCTGTCTACTATCATCTATAATTGACCGACAAACTGGGAGATGCTCCCAAGCCCAAACCTATAAAATCAAAACACCTGCAACCATGCTCTTTCCCTCCTTGTACACAATATCATGCATCTCATGATACATGTGGGATAATATGCAGGAACCCCAGCCAAGCCTCTGAGGGGTCTCCATCAATCTCTCTAGCATCCTGCCCCATACACACTAGAATCCCTGCTGTCCTCTATCCAGCATCAGAAAATAGCCGATAAAACTGCTAGAACACAAGCCAGAGGAAACTCCTCATTATACCTGCTCATCATGATGTCCCAACTGATGGAACATGTCAATATATCAGGATCCCTGAATACATGCCTGACCGCCTGTAATCCAGGTAGAAGCACTGCATCGTAATCTACCTTATCCCCAGCAAAAGGGATACAAAGGATCCTATATACATCCTCGAGAGTGATAGTCATCTCCCCAATTGGCAAATGGAAGGTATTATTCTCTGAATGGAATCACTCAACCAATGTTGTGAGCATTTCGTGATTCACATGGATGTCTGGTAAACCAAGAAGGTGTGTTAAGCCGTACAAACCAATATGAGCCTAATCAACCTCTGATAGCTACTGCACTAATGTCATGGTAGGAGGATAAACACATTTGAAGAGCACATGAGACAATCGAACCTGCCAAAATCAAAACAACGAAGCATCAGAAAACATTCCAAATAAGCCTACAAGAGAAGTAAAACATCATGCAAATCCAACTACGTCAATTGTAAAATCAAAATTTCAAGTTTAGACCTTCAAAAATGCTCACTGTTTCCCAAATGATAAAACACGGAAGGGCAGAAACTTGTATGAGTCAGGATTGGGCTTCGTACGACAAAAGAACTGCATAAAATAAAAGATTAGACTTATGACGACAAAATGGTCTTTTATGCATGTTGCCATGCGACATAAGGGTGGGGTTAGAATGACAAAACTAATGGCTTCAAACGACAAAACAAACTTCAGCAGTTTGTTGTATGAGATAGGATCCTGTCTCGCACGACAAAATGAGAAGGGCCGACTTCAAACGTGCCAAAAAATAAAAAATGAACAAAAAAATTCAAAATTGAGAACATAAAGAGGCTTAAGATTGATCACTTACTGCTGGCTCATAATGTAGAGGTCAATTATGTCATCTCTGGCACTCGAATTGATGCTCACGAGTAGGGACCACCATTTTCTTCACAGAAGGCTTTTTGACTTTTCAAACTTGGAGGGTTAAAATGAATTGAAAATGACACTTTTACCCCTTATACAGCCAAAACCCTAATTTTTCAACTTGCTCCGATGGACATAAAATTGTACCCTTAGCTAATTTGCCCATTCTGATTCCATTTTTGGGATCGAAATTGAAATTCGAGATCATTTTATTAGTCAATTTCACAATTTAGACCACTTAGTGACTTTTCTATCAAAAAATCGTTCTTTCTTCAAACTTTGCGCTCAATTTCTCTTCAATCAATGCAAAATTTTCAAAAATTCCTCAGAATTATTCTTTGTGCTCAAATCATTATCATCGCTCAATATTGCCTATAGTGTACCCTTGTTGTCTTTTGATTTTGCTCCCGAGGGGGCATACTCGTGACCTTATGACCCCACATCTTCAAAGTCGAGAAAATTTTCAAATCTTCATCAAAAGATGAGCAAAAATCTTTTCAACTAAAGAAAATCAATCAAATCCTTATTGCTAAAGGGGCATCTCATCTTTATCGCTTCACATCAAGTTGAGATCTCTTGATTATCTAAATTGAATCAATCACTAGGAGCATATTAGTTTCATCACTTCATATCAAGTTGATGTTTGTCTTCATCTGAATCAACCTCTTAATGTTAATTAGTTTCATCGCATTTCATCAAGTTGATTATTCGTTTAAACTCAATCAAGGGTTTAAAGAGTTTCTTTGATCACAAACTCAATCTAAGCAGGTCTTTAGTTTTATCACATCGAATCAAGCTGGATAGTTTATCTTCGTTCATCATGTCTTGATCCATCAAGTTCAAGATCGATTTTATCTTCATTCACTGTGTCTAGTTCAATCAAGTTCTAGATCAGTAAGATCCGCTTCTTGATCAATCAAGTTCAAGTTCGGCATCATTGCTCTCTATCATTCCTTGTTCAATCAAGTTTGGGATTGGTATCACTTTAATCAAACTTTGTTCAGCTTCATCGCTTCAAATCAAGCTAAACACCTCACTCTTCATCTGGTTCGTGATCAATCAAGTTCAGAACTGTTATCTCCTAGACATCAACTATTCTTTGAACCAACATACTACTCGTACATTAATTCAAAGAGGGGCAAATGTAATACCCTAAAAATGGTCATCTAAACCATGAGCCCCTAATCTCAATAATGTCACCAAGGTCCTAATCAAAGGCAATTAAATAAATATTGGGCACACAATTAATTCTTTAATCATCAAATGTCACATGGCAAAATTAATCACTCAATATTAATTAAATATTTATTTAATTAATTAAATCATTTCAAGTAAATCATTTTAAACAATTATCTTATTTATTTTATTAAATATCCTATCATATTTAATTAAATAAATAAAAATTGCCATAAATCTTCAAAAAAGGAAACAAATCAAGAAAGAGGAATTGGAAATTATGAGCACAAATCTTCAAAAAAGGAAATAAATCAAAAAAGGAATTAATTGACAAAAAAAGAATTAAAATTTGAGAAAACAAATCAATTGGAGATAATCTTGAAAAACAAATTAAAAATTGATAAATAATCTCAAAGAAAGCAATTAAAACAATTAAATCTTAAAACGAATTGAAATAGAGAATAAATCAGTTTTTTTTTTTATCTTAATTTTAGTTCAATTTCCTTTAAACTGAGAAAAGCATCCAATCACATCAATTCACCTGGATTGTGCTTCCTCTTGGAAAATCTTGACCACTCATCATCATTTGATGTCAATCGTTGGTTTCTTTCTGAATTTTCTATAAATTCAGGCTCTCATCTCTCATTCAAAAATCTTGGAGAATATATTGAAATTATGTTGTTTTTGCTCTAGGTTCATTGAGAATTTGCATTGATATATTGCATATTAGTTATTTCATATTGCTTAAATAATTTAGCTTAAATATTCATATATTGCATAAATCATGTTAGATTAATCATGCATTCATCTAGCTTAAATCTTGCATTCATTTAGCTCATATTCATGCTCATATAGATTTAAAAATCCTTCATTTAGGTGTTGTCTAGTCACTGGATAGCTTACCAATATGATAGCAATCTAAACTCGCATCTACTGGAAGGCAATAGGTCACTTTGTAATGGTTTATTATTCATTGATTATTGATTTACTGACCATGCATCTAATGACTTAATTGAAGTGTTGTGTATTTCAGATACAGATACAAGTCCACTTTTTACACACACAGTGGGATGCGATGACCATGCCAACCATCTAATTCCATTATTTGATGTTGATGGCACTGATGGAGAGGTGGGATGCAGACACCTCGATGTTGTCATTACCCATGGGGGAGATGACGATTACCCTTGAGGATGTATACCATATTCTACGCCTTCCCATTAGAGGAGAGACCGTGAGATATCGATTTGACTAAATAGAGGAGGATTATAGGAGAGAGCAGGTATATGTTGTGGGGAGAGCAATACGCAGTGAGGCAAGGCACTGTACCATGGTCAGAAGGCTCCTACACCCTACTGGTGAGGTTCCATTGGTGAGGTGACTCATGATCGTGACCCTTGCACTAGTTGTGTGCCCTAACGGGTGTGGTACACATGTGCATGGAGGACTCATCTAAGCTATCCAAGTGATGAGAGACATAGGAGGGTATACTCTTGGGGTCGGAGCATCCTTATGCATCTCTATCATGACCTTGGGGAGTATGTGTTTGGAGAAGGATGTATCTTGATGACATGCACGCTACTATAGGTGTGGATGTTCGAGCACATCACCTACACTAGGCCTGTTGGAGCCCCCATAGAGCTAGTCCCAGAGTAACCTAGGGTATATGCTTATCCTCTTACCCACAATTCGGCGATTTGATGATCTCCTATATTGGAGGTTCATCTTAGATAGATTGATAGTGGGCAGAGTCATATGGAGACCCTACCTCAGGATGTACATGTGGGCAAGGATACACATGCAGATGTTCAGCATGCAGAGGAACCATCTACTAGAGGGGCAATACAACCACATAGTCATTCCCTTCTACTTCAACCAAGTTTAGTGACATTTCAGGTTTGAGCAATGTGTTCCTACTGATGTGCGTGCATACATTAAGCAGTCACGCATGATGTTGAGGATATAAACCATTCCTAGGCCTACCAGTGATGATATCAACATCATAGATTCAGATGGGTTGGATCAGGACATAGCGAAAGACTATAGAAATGATTTAGGCGCGCACTAGCGATACATAAATGGTGTGGGAGGACATACCCTAGAGCCATTTCCCCAACGGATTCCCTGGTGGGAACCTCGGACCATGGAGACAGTCAGCCGATAGAGAGGGATCCGATACATCTGAGGAGGGCTTAGATGATCGGGATGACAACATAGGGGAGAAGGAGATAGGAAAAGATAGAGATGATCCAGATACTGGAGAGAGAGATCAGGATGGAGATGATGAGGAGGATGAAGAGGAGGACAAGGAGGACAAGGATGATGAGGATGAGGATGAGGATGGGGATGAGGACAAGTACATGGATGAGGAGGAGGACAAGGATGAGGATGAGTTAGATGCAATTCCTCATCACTCTGAGGAGGATACCATAGCCCTAGATCCACTGAGTCTCCCACTGCAGGTGGAGACAGACCGAATAAGGGGTCATGATCCTAGTCCCTATCAGCCCACACCTACTGTACAGAGACAATATGAGCACAGAGAGCCTAGCGGGTCCCAATCTCAAGCAATCACTTTCCATGATCCCTACTGGTGAGAGAGAGATCCAGGTAAGGTGTCCTCTTATTGATTAACTTATGTATCTTACTTTCTTAGATTTGATGATATAAAATCTTACTGATAAAATATTTCTCTCTTCCATGTAGCTACCATCCAGGAGTGGTGTTCTATGATTCAGAATGCAGTGATAGACCTCATTGTGACTGTGCACATCCCTAGTTCCTCACCGATATCGCACAAATCCCAGAGGAGTATAGGATAACATGAGGAGCTTTTCTCCCCTATTCAGACGGAGATGGAGGTCCTATGTGAGAGATTGCAATAGACAGAGCATGACCTAGTAGTGTCACAGATAGAGGTAGTCACATAGCATGGGATCATGATGGGGAGGGATCATAGGAGCTCGTCACAAAGTCACTCACAGTCCATATCATGATACACCCCCATGGGGCTACCCCCATGGCCAGATCAGGAGGGGGCTTCTAGCCAGCATCCTCCAACTACTAGTCCTAGGGATAGGAGATGATTTTGATGTATTGACGTATATATGATGATACTCATTGATATATTATTTTAATGCTTAAACAATATATGCATTGCTTAGATTAGAAATAACATATTGAGTGATGAACATGAATGTTTAATTTTAATTTCCATGTGATTGATTTCTCAATGCTTCATGATTAGATTGATACATGTGTGATTTAATTAAATAACTAAGTATGTACTCAAATGCTACTTTGATGATGTAAAAGAAGAATGTATTAAGCGTGAGAAATATATGACTAATGTGATTTAATTAACTTTAATTAAACACAACATGATATAATTCTACTTAAGACATAATAAATTGTATAATATGCTAGCATAAATGAAATGTAAATCTATTCAATTTACACAAAAGAATCCAAGACAAACAATAAAGTAATGAAACATGCTTGTCAAGAATGAAGTAATGTAGACCAAACAATATAGCATCATTTAATATTACATACTTTAACGAAGACATGCTAACATATTACCCAATTTTGAAGAAATAAAAGATACAGAGAGAGAACAGAAAGTAGACTAGCAAGAGGGAAAGAGAGAGAGAAATAGAACTAGGCATAGTATCTATGAAGGTGCATAGCATTTATGGGTTCCTTGAGAGGCATACCTTCCATGTCTGCTATCATGTAAGCACCTGATCCATAGACCTTAACAACAATGTTCAGTCCAAGCCAATTAGGACTGAACTTTCCTTTCTCCTCAGGTAAGGCATTCATGTTGCATTGAGTCTCATAAAGGACTAAATCCCCTACCGAGAAGGAACGTTGAATAACCTTATCATTGTAGCTTCATTGCAAATTTTTATGATATGCTTGAATATGTTTGAGGTCATTGATATGTTATTCATCGAGCATTTCAAGTTGTTTAAGTCTTTTCTCTCTATAGGAGTCATCATCCATTATACCCTTCAGAGAAACTCTCAAAGAAGGAATTTCTAACTCCAAAGGCATAATGGTGTCGGCACCATAAACAATATTATAAGGGGTACAACCTATCACAACATGTAAAATCATGCAATAAGCCCACAAAGCATAGGTTAGTTGAATATTCCAATCCTTACCATGCTTGTTTATAGTCTTTCAAAGAATTTGTTCAATTATCTTATTAGAAGACTCAACTTGACCATTTGATTGAGGATAATAAAGTGTACAAAATTTATGTTGAATATGATATTTCTCGAGAAACTTCTTCACATCCTTATTTTTGAATGATGTTCCATTATCTAAAACTAAGGTGGAAGGTATCCCAAATTGAGAAATGATGTTTTCCAAAATGAATTGACAAATTACTTCAGCGATAGTGGATCTAAGAGGAATGACTTCTACCCACTTTGTAAAGTAATCACTGGTAGTTATAATGAAACTATGTCGTTGAAATGAAGGAGGAGATATTTTACCAACAAGATCCAAACCCCATGTGGAAAAGGGCCAAGATGCTACCTATGATCGAAGCTCTTGGGCAGAGGCATGGATCAAATTGCTACATTGCTAACACTGATGACATTGTTTAACAAACACAAAAGAATCTTTTTCTATGGTTTGCCAATAATATCCCATTCGGAGCAATCTTTGAACTAAAGACTTACCCCCAAAATGCCCCCCGCAAGCACTTGAATGTGCTTCTTCGAGAGCGATAGGGACCTCAACCTTTTTTAAGCATCGAAGGAGAAGACTATTATAACCCCTCCTATAGAGAAAATTAGAAAGGATAATGTATATAGTAGCCAATTTGTGAACCCTATCCCTAGTATTCTTATTCACAGAATCGGGAATGGTACCATCACTCAAATATCTTACGACATGCCAGTACCATTCATCAGAATTTATAATACAACAATATGCCACACCACTAGGGTTATCAGCAATAGCCGGGGACGTAAGGTTGTGAATAGTGAATTGAAGATCCACCATCCGGTCCTCTAGAGACACAAGAGAGGAAACACATGCCATCACATCAGCATGTTGATTATGTTTTCAAGGAACAGGCTCCATGGTGTAAGCATCCAATTTTTGTAACAAGGATAAAGCTAGATCTTTATATTGTGATAATTTGTCTTGTTTAGCTTGATAAACTCCTGTCACTTGTCTTATGATTAGTTGAGAATCTCCATAAATATGTAGATTCTTCATACTCAACATGAAGGATGCTTTAATTCCAGCTATAAGAGCTTCATATTCAGAAATGTTGTTGGTACATAATAAATTGAGATGATATGATAAAGGAATAGGCTTCTTTTTAGGAGAAATTAAGACCACCACTATCCTCGATCTTGTATGATACTTAGACCCATCAAAGTACATTTCCCAAGTCTCATCAACCTCAATAGAAAGAATGTAATCATTGGGAAAAGACTTTGGATTAGGTAGGGAGAAGGTTGAAGGAGCATCAACTAAATGATCAGTCAACACTTGACCCTTTATTGCCTTTTGTGAGACAAACTTAAGGTCAAACTTGGTCAACATCATAATCCACTTAGCTAAGCCTCTGGAAAGATCAGTTTTGGAGAAAAGATGTTTAAGAGGATGAAATTTAATGATTACATGGATCTCAACATTCAAGAGATAATGCCTTAACTTTTGGGTTGCAAAGACTAAAGAAAGGCATTGTCTCTCTATCGCAGAATATCGTACTTCGTAATCGAGTAGAGTGCAGCTTATGTAATAAACCAGACATTCTCTACCATCCTTATCACATTGTGCCAATAAGGCCGCAAGAGCTTGAGGGGAAGCAATAGTGTACAAAAGAAAAGGCCTCGTAGGATCAGCAAGTTGAAGAATAGGAGGATTGGCCAAATAAGTTTGTAATTCTTGAAATGGTTGATGACAATCCTCATTCCATTGGAAATTGATATTCTTTTAAAGCAATTATGTGAAAGGAAAGGTACAATCTAGAAGTTGAGAGACGAACCTACGAATATCTTGGATCTTTCCTTATAGAATTTTTAGTTGAGAAATATTCTTAGGAGGTGGCATGTTAACAATAGTATCTATCTTTTTCATATCCACCTCAATACCATGATGTGAAACTATGAATCCTAATAGTTTTCCACTATCTACACGAAAAACACATTTTTGGGAATTCAAACATATGTTATACTTTTGAATTCTCTCAAAGATTTGATGAAGGATCTTAACATGATCTGTACAAAGGATAGATTTGGCTAAGATATCATCATCGTAATCTTCTAAGGTCTTATGCATATACTCATGAAAAATGAGAGTCATAGCATGTTGATAGGTTGCGCATGCATTTTTCAATCCAAAAGGCATCACAATCCAACAAAACATACCCCAAGGAGTTGTGAAAGAAGTTTTATATTGATCTTGGGGATTGATGAAAATTTGATTATATCCTGAGAAACCATCTATAAAGGATAGTAAATCATGACCTTCTACTGAATCTATTATCATATCAATATTTGGGAGGGAAAAATCATCATTTAAAGAGACCTTGTTCAAATCACGAAAATCAGTACACATCCTAATCTTTTTTTCAGCTTTAGCCACTACCACAATGTGTTGAAATCCATGGGGAATAATCGATAGGGCGAATGATTCCATTATCCAACAATTTTTCAATCTTAGCTTTAACAAGTAATTCCACTTTAGGGTGAATCTTTCAAATCTTTTGCTTCACAGGTTTAGCATCAGGAATTAGGACAATGTTATGAGTGACAATCTTAGGATCTACGCCAGGCATGTCAGAATATATCCAAGCAAAGATCTCAAGAAATTCATGTAACAACTCAACATATTGGTTTTTTTCTTCTTTGTCAAGACATTTCCCTATCTTGATGATCTTATCTTCAACACAAGGATCCATCTTGATATCAATGGTGTCATTTATTAGGAGATCACTTTGTTGAGGAGAATCTCTCAATTGAGGAAATTCTTTAACTATCTCATCGTTATTTCTTTCCTTCCCAAAGTAAGCTTCCCCATTTAAATAATAGGGAAAATTATGATTGTGGTGATAACGAGGAAGGCTGTCATAAGCTCCCAAGAATTCAGCTAAGGAAACATTGGTAAAAAAAAACATTCAAAGCAAAGACACAAGAAGGGTCAAAGTCAATATATTCTGGATATTTTAATGAGAGAGAAGTAGAAATGACATTAACACTAATAGATGGTCTCTTGGAGGCTTTAGTACACTTGAAAGGATCATAACCAATCCCAAATGTCATATCACGAAAATTGTTTTCCTAGAAAACTTTAATCCCTTGTTCGTGAGCACCACATCCATTTCTATTATATCCACACCTAGCTAGGATGTGAAAACCAGGACCATAAAGGTTAGTCATTTCCAAAGAAGAAGGAGGATTTTTAAAAAGTGAAGGATCAAAATCCTCTAGACCAGACACTAAGGGAGATAAAATCTGAGAAGCCGCCAAAAATTTATTACTCAATGGCCCAGATAAAGTAGATTGTTTTTTAGGCTCTTCTTCTTCTTTCTTCTTTTTGACCTTAGGTTCTCTAGGGGGAATTTTGTATTCCCCTATGAAAGTAGGATTGAAATCATCTTCTACAAGAATCTATTCAGGAGAGAAAGTATTCTCAATTATAGAGTCAAGTTGAAAAGATTATTCCTCAAGAACCTTAGGTCTACTTGAGGAAGTATCAAGGATTGATCCAGATATAGGAGACATGTTTGATGAACTAGTCACACTAATCGGAGTAGAAGATTTAGAATAATTGTCTAAAATAGTTGGGGAAGAATTGATTGAAGAGGATTTAGAACTTGATGTTTGTAAACAAGCCTGAAATCTCATGCCTCCTAACAAGGTATATGTTGTATTGTTGTGAATGAATTTGATTTGCCTATGCAATGTAGAGGGAACATCTTGCATGATATGAATCCAAGGGCTTCCTAGAAATAATTTTTATGTCAAATCTTGAGACATGATAGGGATAAGAGTAGGTAAAGTAACATGACCTACCTTAACAAGAAAGGTGATGATACCTAGTGAAGATTTAGCAACATTATCAAAGCCACAGATAGTGAGAGAATCGAGCTTGATAAGAGATGTATCAATATTAATTTTATGCAACAAGTTAACGCTACAAACATTAAGGCCAAAACCATTGTCCAATAATGTTCATCTTATCGTGCTATCATTTATGACGACCACAATCATTAAGGGATCATATTGTTGTTGAATTTCACTCGAAGGCAACTCATCCTGTGTAAACACAATCTAGGCCTTAGGTGATGTTATAGAGTGAATCAAGGAATTCATATTATTAGATGTCATTGTGGGTGGTACATTCAATGTTTTCAAGGCATCTTGTAGCATTCTATGATGAGTTGAAGAAGTTTGAAGCAAATCCCAAAGGGATATCTTGGCAGGAGTAGATTTAAGTTGTTCGACAAGATCATATTCCTTACCAAGATTTTGTGAAATACGAGGTGCTTGAGGAAGAATGAGTTGAGGATTAGGTAGAGTAGTCAGAACAACTGAAGGAGGGTTGGGTTGCTATTGTTTCTTCTGTTATAGGTATGGGAAACTGCATTATAACTCTCCTTAGTAAGTTATCTAGCATAGCTATAAGGACTCTTAGTGGGATTCCTTCCTTGAACCATAATAATGGGCTTGTTTGGAGTGCTAAAGGAATCATGACCATATCCACCTTGAACCATGAAAATGGGTTGATTACGAAGAGGTGAAGCTGGAAAAGGACAAGCACCTTGGACAACAAAAAGTGGTTTGTTATATTGATTCACATTGATCATGTTGATTAACTTTTTAGATGCATTATTCTTGTTTGAAAGTTTAGGTAGAGACGTAAAGTCATCAAGGGAATCATCCAATAAATCATGGTCATGGTGATTGAAAGGATTAGCTTTGGACTCAGAAGGAGACACAATATCATAGAGGGAATCATAAGAATAAACTATGTTGCTAGATCTAGTGGAGGAGTTGATAGGAATGTACCCATGACAGGAATCATTCAACTTATCTTTCTCATCACCACAAAATGGCATAGTAACAAGGTTGATTAATTTTTGACAAAATGAGGGTTTAGAAGGCTTAGGGTTAAAAAACTCATCTAGAGCTTCATCTAATTCATCCTTACTAAATGCGTAATCAACAAAATTTCATACATCATCAAAATCATGAACTTCTTGCAAATAGAAATAAGACATTTTGAAATGAAAATTGCATGAAACTTAAACAGACAATGAAAGAAATCTATATATATATATATATATATTTTCTTTTCTTTTTGTTTTTGTTTTGTTTGGTTTTGTTTTGAAAGCAGATGAAATAAGCTAGATCTAGATTTAACAATGCAATGTAATGCAAATGAAATTGTGTTTGATTGTATGATGAAATAATAAGGATCCGATCAACTACTGAGAGGGAGGGGGTGAATCAGTAGATAGAAAATTTACATAAACTTTCACCAATCTCAAAATCAACCTCTCAATGCAAACTCTAAACTGAGAAGTTAAACACTGAAGTTCAAATGCAATAATACTTATAAGTTAAACCGGTTGACTGTAATAACAAACTAATAGTAAAAAACTCTGAAACTCTCAAAACCCTTTATTCAAATCATTCAAATACTTTACTAACATAAGTAAAACATATTTCAGATTTTTTTCAGTTAACATAACATATCAAAGTGGATTTAGCAGTTAAGCAATTCAACCATAGTAAACATAACCACAAAAATGTTCACCACTTGACACAATATTTTTGACGTGGAAACCCAAATGGGAAAAACCACGGTGGGGATGAATACCCACAAGTATTCTGAACTCTTATGAAGTTTTCTCTATAGAGGAGCCAAGCCTCGTAAAGCTTTACAAAAGTCCTATTAAGAACAGATCTTGTTAGGGACCACCTAGTTAAGGGATTGACTATAATGCCCTATTATAAGCAATACTTTGTAAGGAGTAACCTCGGTAGAGGATTTGAAATCCAAGCTAATGGACCACCTGGTTAGAGGATTTGAATAACACCGAGCTTGTTAGAGCTTACCCAGTAAGGGGATTTAACTATTGTAATTGTTAGAAAACAACAGGGGTTTGTTGATCTATTTGAATAGCACTACACTTGCTTGTTCAAATCCTTTTCATGCTCCTATCTACCTTTACACAAACTGCAGATACATCATCTGGTTCAGCAAGCACACTCTCACTGTCAACTACAAATTTCCAACACTTCAACAAAACAACTCATCGACCTTATAAACAAAATAATAGGTCGGTAACACATCACAAACCTAATTCTCTCATAGAGATTATAAACAAATCAGTTCAAGTATGACCATTGGATTACATAAAAATCATTGCAGATCATTCAATATGTTCTTGACCGCTCCTTGATCACCGCTTCATCAAACATTGTAACTCATCATGTGGTTTACATTACATGCAATGAACCTACTCATTTCCAAGATAAAATTTATTATCTCTATGAATCAAAAATCATTTGAAACTCTTCTCATACAGCATGCATATGTGTCATAATCATTATCGCTCATCATTAGATCATAAACCAATAAAACCGATTCACCAAACTTCATCGGTTAGGGCTTATCGTATCAAGAGGTAGGGTTTACCGGTTCATCTTTCCATTTCATAGTAATACTTGTTTCCTCCACAAATTCACCTACCAGTTACAGTTCCCTTCACTAGCTCTTCCTACCGGTTAGAAAACAATATTATAACAACATCATTACCAGTTAATTGACATCAATGACAACATAGCATTTAATTAATGCAATCTTCATGAAAATGCCAACAATATCACCCTTTGGAATTGATGGCAATACAAGTATCAATAGCCTTGATTTCTATGATTATGAATAGGAATCCTAATTTACATTTTACCATGTACTCTCCTTCAACTAAGTCCCCATGTCTTCAGCTGGTAACTGGCTATAGATCAATCATACAATTCTTCTCCCCATAATTACATAGTTCTTCTCCCCCTTTTACAACAATGCCAAAGTGAAAGTAAAACATGCAATGTCAAACTTCACTGTTTAAGCATCATCAACCCGCAACTTGATGCTCCCCCTATGGAATAACTCCACTCTACACCAATCCTATTGTAAAATTTTGCAAATAACTCTGGGACTGATGTAATCTACATCATGCTCAATTGACCTTATGTAGGGGTACAACCCCTAGCTGAATTTTAAGATACTCAAAAGTAGTCTTAGGTAGAGGTTTAGTAAAGATATATGCAAGCTGCTCCTTGGTAGAAACATGATCCAATATCACGTCTTTACTCTGCAGTTTTTCTCTCAAGAAATGATACTTCAATTCAATATGCTTGGTTTGTGCATGCAAAACAGGGTTCTTTGAATTATTTATGGCACTAGTATTGTCACATAAGATCTTTACGAGATCGAAAAACTTCATCTTGAATCCTTCTAGAATGTGTTTCATCTAGATAGCCTAGGTACAATTCATATAAGCTACAACATACTCAGCTTCAGTAGTAGACTATGATATACAACTTTGCTTCTTGCTACTCCATGAAACAAGTCTTCCTCCAAGAAATAATTCTCCACCGGTTGTGTTTTTCCTATCATCAACATTACCTTCCCAGTCTGCATCTGTATACACCTTCAAATCAAAGTTACATGCATATGGATACCATAATCCATGTCAATAGCACCTTTCAAATATCTAAATATCCTCTTGGTTGCTATCAAATGTGTCTCCATTGGATTCTTCTGAAATCTAGCAACTAAACCAACTACATGAGCTATATCCGGTCTGCTGTGAACAACATAGTGCAATTTCCCAATCATTGACCTGTACTCCTTTTCATCAACAAATGTGGCTTCATCTTCCTTAGACAATTTACAACTTGTAACCATTGGTGTCCCAACTGGTTTACAATCACTCATACCAAATGTATTTAATACCTCTTTCACATATTTAGACTGTGTGATAAAAATACCACTCTTCATTTGTTGTATTTTCAAGCCTATGAAATTTTTTATCTCTCCCACTAGAGACATTTCAAACTCACTTTTCATTTCATTTGCAAAGTCATTGATTAGTTCATCATTGCCTCCAAATATGATATCATCCAAAAACACTTCACTAACCAGTATCTTATCTCCTTCAGATTTGAGATATATGTGTAGATCAGGAAATTGAGAAGCATCAAAACAAATAGTAATTAGGACAATCACAAAACCTAAAACTGCAATGAAAGCAAATCCTATTGCAATCAATAGAAGAATTGAAAATAAGACATTCAAAATAAATGGAAAATCATCACCAATGTCTCTTTCAATTGACCTCCATTGTGCTTCTTTCTCCTTCAAATTATCTTGTTTGTGGATCTCACCTACAAGTGCAAGAGCAAAGTATGAAAGCAAGCAAGATGACAAGATGAAAATTGCAGCATAAGGATACTAGAAGCATGGTTGATTGATTGAAAATGTGATTGATTCTGAAAATGTTATTGATTCCCCCTTTCATTGAAGAAAATCAAAATTGGAGAGAGGACAAGATTAGCATGAAGAGATTTGAAAGGAAATTCAAATCAAGAATGGCAAAATTATGACAAATGACAATTTGCTATGCAAGGAGTATGACAAATTATGACAACTTGCTATGCAAAATGCATGACAAATTATGACAACTTGCTATGCAAAATGCATGACAAATTATGACAACTTGCTATGCCAAATGCATGACAAATTATGACAAGATTGAAATAGAAATAGAAATTAGAAATTAGAAGAAATTAGCAAATTAGAAAATTGAGGAAAAAGATGAAATAGAAATTAGGTGAATTAATTAATAGGTTTTCATCCATTAATTAATTCATGAAAGAGACCTAGGACTAAATAAATAGATTTATTTAACCCACAAAGAAGAAGAAAAGGATTAAATGAACAAATCATAAAACCCTAAAAATAAGAGGACAAGAAATTAATGTAGGTTTGATCATGATTTTGATTGACAAAGGACCAGTGTTGATAAATGATTGAGATTGGTTGACAAGAATCAATGACAAATTGACCAAGATTGACAAGGAGATCAAATTGATAGGTGCCAATTGACGAGGAACAATGACTAATCAATCCAAATTGACATGATTGAAAAGGACAAGGATCGATGATGAGTCGATTGCAAAATGACGAGATTGACAAATTGATAATCGCAAATGATTACTAACAAGCTAAAGATGATTGAAAGATTGACAAGAGGACAAAAACCCTAATTCTATCATCTATTAGGATTGACGATGTCCAAAATGATGATAAATGAGCATGCACCATGATGTGACAGGATAAGATTGACCAAAATCATGATTGAAGATTGCTATCGACAAGACCTAATTCGAAAGTGAGGAAAATGAGGAATGCAGAAGAAGGAATTGATGCTTGCAAATGATAAAGACCAAGTGCGCAGCATAGAAGAAATGTTAATGCGATGCAAGAACCCTAAGATAAGGCAATGCGCAAATGTTAAAGTATGACTCCACAAGCGTTGACCATTTTTAGACGTCTACATTTTGCCCCTTTTTGAGACAATGCGATTCTAAGCATTGTTTCAAAGAACAATAATGAAAATGCCCCAGACAATAACAATGACATATGCATGCCCCCTCGAGGAATTGGCCAAACAAATCTAGAAAAGATTCCAAGTGATCGACAAGAATGACAGAAGATGATAGGTTCGAATGGATCACATGAACTGCCAAGACTGACGGAAGAAATGTTAGTAAGAAGAAATTAGACAGAGGACAGTTAGAGATGAAGGAAAAATTTCTTTCACAAATGCACATAAGTAGGTGAGAACCTTTATTTATTGTAGCAAAGCGGATGCAGAGCATCATGGCATTGAAAGCCAGAGTTGGAACGCAACCCCTTTTGCAAAAGATAGACACATCACACACAAAGAATGAGTGAAGCATCCTAGGGTGCATACATCAAGGGTCAAGGTCTATGCGGTGTTCACAAAGCAAACGTACTTATCACAGACACCCAATGATATAGTTGCCCTAGTTTGTGACAAACCTTCCACAAACAGGAAACACAACAAAAAAGAAAAGGGACCATGAACCATCTCGGTCACTCTAAATCACTCAGTGACATGATCGAGCAACATAGGAACATGATCGAAGCCAAAGATAAATCAGTAAAAAGATAAGACACACAAATTCAACCAAGTCAAACAAACAGACTGATTATCATTGTCAAAAGCGGAAAACAAGAATGATCATGCTGTCTGGTTTCAGGGAATGCGGTACCCCGTCTAAGACAGGACACAATCTGGTTTCGAGTATACCACACCCTATATAAGACCCTTGATAATAGTGACAAGGACAAATGATATTGATGTTGGTTGATGTGACAACTGTGATCAGGTCGAATGCTTGCTTGGTCAAACAGTTCATCTGTTAATGCGTGATTTCATTAAAGCACAATGTTTGATTGATTGTCATTGGATGTATGCTCAGCGATCTGTCTATGCACAAGGGGATCATTTATTGACAAAATGCAAAATGCCAAAGAAATTGTTTTTGGATTTCGATGTTTTTCACTTTGTAGGAATTTCGAGTTTTTTTAAATTTTTTTGTTCGTTTTTTAGGACATTATATGATTTTTAGGGATTTTTTAAGGACATTATATGATTTTTAGGGATTTTTTCAGGATATTATTTGATTTTTAGGGATTTTTTCAGGACATTATTTGATTTTTAGAGATTTTTTCAAGACATTATTTGATTTTGAGAGATTTTTTCAGGACATTATATGATTTTTAGAGATTTTTTCAGGACATTTTAGCTGAAAATGAACACATGATTTTTTTTTTGATGTTTTTGAATGTTTTCAGGATTTTTTTCAATTTTTTTGATTATTTCAGGACATTTTTCAATTTTTATGATTTTGCCCCCAGTGTCTAGCAAGGCAAGGAATATGACAGGTGAATAAATAGGCTTTCTGAAATGTTGGTGGATAGAGGGAAGACAAAGGCCTTTTATTATGGAGACAATACGGATGCAATTTTCAAGGGCTATGGCATGATGGGACAAGAGACTGGATATGACAATGTAAAGCAGTGACATGGCATGAGGGACATGTCAAGAGGTTTTTGAAAAATATGTTTTGCATTTCACGTCCTTATGTTAGATCAAGATCAAGGGATAGAAAGAGTGTATGGATAGTGATAAGATATGGATAGGATAAGCAAGACCAAGAATGGATAAGGGACATGGACTGAAGGTCGGGATTGGCTAAGGGATAGTGGCAGAAAGTTACAATAAGCTAGGGAATATGGATGAAAGGTTGTAATAAGCAAATGGATAAATGACAAAAAGCTATGATGGACTAAAAGCTGCAAACAAGATGCATGATGCTCATGAAGATCCTCAGCCTTGTCAAGATCAAAGGTGGAAAGGGAAATTGGACATGAGGGACAATAGGATATGGAGGGTAATGATAGGGGTTCGATAGAATAATGCAACAATGAAGGAAAAAAGGATATGCAAGAAATTCATAGATTACACATGACGTCTGTTTACCAGCTTTTCATCATGGTACTTGCCCAAGGCGCCTGTTTGCCAGGTTTTTGCTAGTGGATGAATTATTTTTGCTTTACTCTTTTTTTTTTTTTTTACTTTTTTTTTTTTTGATTTTGACATTTTAGTTGAAAATGGACACATGATAGGGGATGGAAGAAGGACTCAAACATCTTTTCTTTTGGATAGTAGCCTTGAAAAAAAATAAAAATGGACCATGACCTTTAAAAGTATGCTCAAAGACATTGGTAGGATAAGGACATGGAAAATAAGATGAAACTAAGGCAAGGATTTATGTAAAGAATGGGATCAAAGGGATCAAAGGATGGAAACTATGCATTGGATAATGGATAGGGTATTGGAATAATTGGGCTTCACTAGATGGAAATGAAGGCAATATCAACATTGGAACACACCTTCAGGGGTGGTGGATTGATGGAGGAAAAATGGATCTCAGATTGTGAGATTTGGATGGAGGAATAGCTTGGGATTTTGGGACATAAGGGCCCAAAATGGATGAAGAAGGTGATGGAGGAACAAATTTGAGAGGGTTGGATGGAGGAATAGCAACTTTGTATGCCAAGTTGGATGTTTCTTTAGGCTTTTGTGCTTCAAGGAGCCGCTTAGGGATCCACATGGTTTGTGATTTTTCATGCTTTTGTGGTTCCTTGTAGTGTATTTCTTGCATAAGGGATTTAGGAACCCATATAGATTTTGAATTTCCTTTATTTTTCTCAATGGGCATTTGTGGCCTTTTGGATATTTCTTTTTCTTTAAAGATCATATTGTTCTTTGTTTTGACATGTCAATTATATTGGACATGTTGATCCTTGAATACATGTGGATTGCTAGACTTATGACTTTTATACTTGGCATCCAAATTGCTTGGAGGGGGAAAGGAATGCATGGATGGATATTAATGAAATGGAGTTCTTTTGGATTGATGAAATTTACTCAAGGATGTGTGCCTTTGTTGACCTTGCATAGAGGATGAAGGGATATAAGGACCTAAGATGGATGGAAGGTATGATGGGGAAGGGATATGTTTGGATTTTGAAGGGATGTTGGATTTAGTAGGGGTACCCACGTCTTGAGGAATTTCACTGAGGCCATGACCCTTAATATTTTATTTAACATGAAGGGAGTCTTGCTTATGGAGATCTAATCCTTTGCCTTTATGAATATCTTGACTTGTAGGATACTCTTTTCTTTGGGAAGAAGACGCGAGTCCATTATGAGGTGGATATGATATGAGAGAAATAATGAGATCTTGAAGTGGATCGGATTGCACCAAAGTGGAAGAACCCATTATGCATGTCGAGGGTTCATGAACATCTTGCACTGACACGTTAGAATCATGAGGGGGACTAGGATTGTGTAGTGGACATGGTTCAATGACAGGCTCTTCAAGAGATGAAATGGGAGAAATAATGGGATCATCAAAAGAAATGAGACCTTGGAGTGTATATGGAGAATTAAGACAAGGAGATGGAGGAACAAAAGGATCTTGTGGAGGATTTAAAGGAATAATTTGATCTTGACAAGGAGGAAGATCATTGGAATCCTCTTTAAAGGTGCTTTGCTCTTGACTTTTAATGGGATCATCAGAAAGGATGGAAGGGATATCTAGAATGTCAATGGGATTTGAAAGGACATTTTTTTCATGAAATGGAATGGGATCATTTGGGATTGGATGGACTGGGATATCTTGATCTTTCTTAGGGAATGGAGTGTCAATAGGAATTTCGATAGGATGGACAAGAATAATGGAATCATTGCGAGTGTCTAGGGAAATGGGATCCTGGTTAACAATTGGATGGGATGATAAGGTTTCAAGATCTTGATTTTGATATGTTTCAAGACACATTTCTTCATGCTCTAAATTATCCTCTTGACATGGGGTTGGAATTTGAATATGCATGGGGGATTTTGGCAAGGGATTAATGCTTTGGCACGAAGGGGATGGAATTTGAATGGGACTCTCTAAAAGAGAAGCATTTGATGGCATTAAATCTTGTATTTCCAAATAGTACAAGGGATTTGTATAAATGAATTGATTAGCATATATTTCTGTGGCAAACAATCCTTGGGAGGATGCATTATTTGATACATCATTTGGAGGTGATGGTGTAAATTGCTCTTGTGAAACTTCAAAATATGATGGAATGGGAGGGGAAGTGGAGGCAAATTGAGGGCCAAATTCTTTATGGATGGATGAGCCATTGCTAGACATTAGTGTATGATTTTGATCATCCTCAGGAAAATCCCTTAGGACTCTCTTTAAGATTTGTCTAATAAGGCCACCTTTCTTTGGAGACACATTTGAATCCTTGCAAGGTTTTGACATGATTGGATTTATAATTTTAACTTTCTTGGCAAGAATTTGGTCTTGGTTTGATGTCATGTTTTGATATTTGACTTGGTTCAATTGTTCTCACATGTTTGAAACTTGGGTTGGTGTGTGTTGCAACCTTTGTTTTTTAATGTTTGGTTGTAGTTGTTGACATTGATATTCCACCATTGGTTGAACCATTTGTTGACATTGTATAGTTGGTTGGACATATTGTTGAAATTGGACCATTGGTTGTATATGTTGGACCATTGGTTGTGTCTATTGGAAATGTTCGAACTGTTGAACAATTGGTTGTGATGGTTGAAAATGTGATTGATAGTAAACACCTTCTTGTTCTTGTTGTGGAGGCACATAATGTTGTTGTCTCTTTTCTTAAAATTGTTTCATCATCTCTATTTGTGAGAGGAGATCTGGTATGTTTGATTGTTGGATAAGAGATCTTACATCAATTGGCTCAATATTTGGATTTTGACCTGGAAATTTTTGAAACATTTTGGACATTTGTGATCTATTCTTCTCAATGTTTTTCACTTTTGTTCCAAAATCTCCTTTTCTTGAGCTAGTTTCTCCTCTAGTTTTTGTATTTGGACATTTACATCATCATGATAGGTTTGATCCAAGTTCTGAGACATGTAGAGATTGGATTGACATGATTGATTTCTCAATTGTGATGACATGGCTTCGTAAGAAGGTTGAGACCTTATTTCAACAAACATGTCACTATGCAATGCAACTAATGGGATTGACAAATGCAACCTAAAAGGATGACAATGCAACTTAATGTTTTTGGACCTTTTGAATTTTTGGAATGACAACTAGATGCAACTAAATGCAACGAAAATGTGACCTTGCTTTGGACCTTTGAGTTTCTATGGTTTGATAATGTTATGCAACTAAGTGCAACCTATTTTTTTGTTATTATTTCAAGAATTTTTGGAAATGATATGCAATCTTAAGCCATGTTCAAATGTTGGATGAATACTTGGACAAATTTGGACTTTTGTTTGAATTTTGTTTTGAATTGAAGGTTGTTGATTTTGGAAACCCAAGTTGATTATGAGCACTTTTGAAAGTTTGTTTTTTATTTAACCTTTGACAATCACGGAAGACAAAATGTTTGTTTGACTTTGACTCAAGATAATCAAGCACATTCACAACAAATCCTATGGCTGGCAAGGGCAAGATCTTTTGAATCCTCTAACCATAAAATACAACACTCAGCCAGATAGCTAGACGCTTGGTAGCACTGGCTCCCCCTTACAGTGCACTCACTTCTCAGGCATACCAAGCTTCGAGTTCAAGGGGCATCACTTCCCAAGAACTTGCTATCTCTAACTAAGGAGTACATGAGAGGTGTCTTCAGCATACGTGTATCACAATGCCTGAGCCAATAGATAGAAGGATTTTGGCATCTAAAAACAAGAGATTCTAGTAAGGGCATCCATTCGGGTGGGTATTGATCCGGCGAATAAATCGTCACAATACCAATCCAGCACCCGTTGTCTACAACTTTCATTGCATCCAAAGTTATTTAGAGTGGTTCGAAAGAGCTTGGCTTTAGCTCATCACCACTTTGGGTTGTTCCCCCTCACCAATGCCTGTGCAAAGTGCTAGGCAAATCGGGAGGCAAGCCCAGTATCTAAAGGCTAAAAACACACAAACAAAATTAAAAAAAAGACATGATAAGCATTGATTTTTTTTACCTTTAGAAAATCAAATGAGTTTATTGATTCATTTTCATCCTAATTAAGACTAGATGAGATTAATTCCACATTAATTTGAAAAAGATTCGGTCAATTTAAGCCATGATTAAATTCAATTTGTTGTTTATTTTAAATCCTTTTGCATGCATGAAATATGGAATTTGTTGTTGTTCTTTGATCCAAATCTTAATTAAAACTATGTGAGAATTGTAGGATTCATTCAAACCTCCTAATTAGGGATTCATTTAAACCTCCTAATTAGGCTATATGAAGATTTGTTGTTCCTTAAATCCCTCTAATTAAACTATGTGAAGATTTGTTGTTCATTGCATGTTAAGAAATCCTGCATAAATCATTGTTTAGACTCCATAAAACCCACATGCAATAATAGATCCTGTCATAAAACCTGCACGCAACAACATATTAGTGCAAAAAACCTGCATGCAACAATGTATTAGGACAAAAAATACACATGCAACAACAAATTAGTTTAAAAAACCTGCATGCAACAATGGATTAGTCCAAAAAGCCTGCATGCAACAATGGATTAACACCAAAAACCTACATGAAAAAACAAATCCGCACATAAAACCTGCATGCAAATAGCAAATAATTCATGTCGGGTTCACCAAAATGTAGATCATGAAATTGAGAAGCATCAAAACAAATAGCAATTAGGACAATCAGAAAACCTAAAATTGCAATGAAAGCAAATCCTATTACAATCAATAGAAGAATTGAAAATAAGACATTCAAAATAAATGAAAAATCATCACCAATGTTTCTTTCAATTGACCTCCATTGTCCTTCTTTCTCCTTCAAATTATCTTGTTTATGGATCTCACCTACAAGTGCAATAGTAAAGTATGAAAGCAAGCATTACTAACAAGCTAAAGATGATTGAAAGATTGACAAGAGGACAAAAACCCTAATTCTATCATCAATTAGGATTGATGATGTCCAAAATGATGATAAATGAGCATGCACCATGATGCGATAGGATAAGATTGACCAAAATCATGACTGAAGATTGTTATCGACAAGACCTAATTCGAAAGCAAAGAAAATAAGGAATTCAGAAGAAGGACTCGATGCTCGCAAATGATAAAGACCAAGTGCACAACATAGAAGAAATGTTAATGCGACGCAAGAACCCTAAGATAAGGCAATGCGCAAATGTTCAAGTATGACTCCACAAGCATTGACCATTTTTAGATGTCTACAATATGTTACTATCTTCACTGGTTCTCTAAAATCCTATCTTAATTAGGTGTGAATGTAGCCTTTCATACCATGCTCATGGTGCTTTCTTTAATCCATATAGTGCCTTGTACAATTTGCATACCATGTGCTTTGCATCAGTTAAAGCATAACCATCTGGCTACTCAATGTATACTTCTTCCAGTATCCCATTCAAAAATGTTGACTTCACATCCATCTGATATACTTTGAATCCCTTATATGTTGCAAATGCAAGTAAAGTCCTAACACCTTCCAGTCTAGCAACTGGTGTAAAAGTCTCACCATAGTCTTCTCCTTCTTATTGTGCATAACCTTTGCAAACCAATCTAGCTTTGTTTCGGACTACGACTCCATCTTCATTTAGTTTATTCCTGAATTCCCACTTAGTACCTATGAAATTTTTATCCAGCAGTCTATGTACTAGGGTCCATTTATTGTTCTTCTCAATTTGATCAAGCTCCTCCTCCATAGCTTTAATCCAATGATCATCTCCAAAAGCTTCCTTAGCAATTCTAGGCTCAATAGTGGAGATCATGTAGGAATTCTCTCTAATTCTCCTTCTAGTTAATACTCCAGCATCCGTATCTCCAATTATCTTTAGGTTCTTATTCTTCATTATCATCATCTTCTTCTAAATCTACCTATTTTGGTTGAACTTGTACAACAACATTCTCTTTACCAGTTTAAGGTTTCACCGGTTCTGGCTCCAAAATTAGGATGCAAGGATCTTCATAATTTTTCTCCATACTAGTTTCCCCTGAGACTTTAGGATACTCATCCACTCAAACATCAACACTCTCAATGATTCTCTATGTTCGGTTGTTATAACTTTTATAGGCCTTACTCTTGGTGGAGTAACCAAGAAATATGCCTTCATCACTTTTAGCCTCAAACTTGTTAACATAGTCACCGCTCTTAATAAAACATTTACTGCCAAATATCTTAAAGTAACAAGCATTAGGTAATATACCATACCAGCATTTGTAAGGAGTCTTATCCTTACCTCTCTTTCCAAAAATCCGGTTCATAGTGTAGACAATTGTTCTAACAGCTTCTCTCTTGAAAGTTTTTGCTACACCTACTTGTATCAACATCGTTCTAGCAGCTTCAACAACTAACTGGTTGTTCCTCTCTACAATACCATTTTGTTGTGGTGTCCTCAATGTAGAAATATGTTTTTTGATACCATTTTCCACATAACAAAATTCACCACCTTGATCAATCCTCTCACACTTTATCTTTTTACCACTTTCCTTTTCAGCTAAGGCCCTGAATGCCTTGAACTTACTAAATGCTTATGTTTTATCCTTCAAGAATGTTATCCACATCATTCTTGAGCAATCATCAGTCAAGATCATAAAATATATGTCACCTTGAATACTTTTGGTCCTTATTGGTCCACAAAGATCTGTATGAACCAAATCTAACAAATTTTCCACTGAAAAAGATTTTCTCTTAAAAGTTGTGGATGTCATCTTTCCCAACTGACATTCCTTACACAAACCATTAACCGGTTTGTCCAACTGAGGCAAACTGCTCACTATCTTGGACTTTCTCACTTTAACAATGTTATCAAAATTTATATGAAAAAATCTCCTATGCCAAAGCCAACTATCATCTAATTTAGCAATTAAATAGTTGTTGAATTTAGGATTCAGGTGAAATAGGTTACCTTTAGTCTGCTTGCCGATTGCAATCAGTTCACCTTTTCTCCCATAGATTTTGCACAATCCATTCTTAAAATCCAATGGATATCATCTATCATTGAGTTGTGCAACACTCAAAAGATTGTGCTTTAGTCCTTTTACCTAGTAGACATAATCTGCACTGCTCTTTCCATTAAGAGAAATAGTTTCCTTACCAAATACCATGCAGGGTGAGTCATTACCAAATATCACAAATCCTCCATCAAATTCCTTCAAGGAAAGAAATTTTCTCCGATCATCGGTCATATGATGTGAACAAGCACTATCAATGATCCAATCATCAGAATTATCCATGCGAGTTTTCAGATTAGATGTTTCATCTTTAATGGCTACAAAGACAATGTCTTCATTAACATCACCCTTAGATTCCTCATTAGTGATACCACCATCAACTGCAATTAGACAATCTCTTTTGCCTTTTCCCTTGTACTTCTTGAAATTCTCACACTTATTCTCATTGTCACCATTAGGACAATTAGCTGCAATGTGAAAGGTAATTTACCTCTGTACTTACCGATACCTCTCGGCAACTGCTTTTCCTCATAGATGGGTTAGAAACTGAAGCTCTAAATGTAGACTTAGATTTCTTAACACTACCATCATAACCATTTACTTCAAAAGCAGTAAGCTTACCAATGATGGAGTCAAGGGTTACCTTAGTTTTGTCAATAGATTTTAGCTCTTGAATGGCGGCAACTCGGATAGCGTAGACCAATAGCAAGGTTCTCAACACCTTACTAATTACTGTGGCATCCTCCACTTTACCACCAATACTCTTGATCTCACCAACTATCTCTTTTATCCTCTGACCATACTGTTGGATATTCTCACCTTGAGCCATTCGCATGTCATCAAATTTTTCTCTTACACTCTCTTCTTTTCCAATCTTCACATGATTATCACCACTATAGATCTCTTCAAGTTTCTTCCATACCTCATTTGTAGTCTCCAGACCATGGACATCTACATACTCTGCATCAGACAAAGAACTGATAATAGTCTCCAGTGCTTGATTATTTTTTTTTTTCTCTTTCTTCTGATCATCAATCATAATCCCACTAGGTGCAACATATTGAGTACCAACATGTTCCCAGTATTGACTTCCTAGACTTGATATAAATTTTCATTCTATCACTCCATATTCTATAGTTCTCTCTATTAAACTTTAGAACTTCCTTCTTCATCATGTTCTACAAGATCTTTACCTCAAGTTGTTAGGCTTAGATCTTAGAGCACCTGAAATGCTCTAATACCAATTGATGGTATGATGAAAGAATAAGGATCTGGTCAACTACTGAGAGGGGGGGTGAATCAGTAGATAGAAAACTGACACAAACTTTCACCAATCTCAAAATCAACCTCTCAATGCAAACTCTAAACTGACAAGTTAAACACTGAACTTCAAATGCAATAATACTTATAAGTTAAACCAATTGACTATAATAACAGACTAACAGTAAAGCAAATCTGAAACTATCAAAACCCTTTAACTAAATCATTAAAATACTTTACTAACATAAGTAAAACATATTTCAGATTGTTGTCGGTTAACATAACATATCAAAGTGGATTTAGTAGTTAAGCAATTCAACTGTAGTAAAAATAACCACAAAAACATTCACCACTTGACACAATATTTTTGACGTGGAAACCCAAATGGGAAAAACCACGGCGGGGATGAATATTCACAAGTATTTTGAACTCTTCTGAAGTTTTCCCTGTTAGGAGCCAAGCTTGTTAAAGCTTTACAAAAGTCCTGTTAAGAACAGATCCTGTTAGGGACCACCCGGTTAAGGGATTGACTATAATGCCCTACTAGAAGAAATACACTGTAAGGAGTGACCTCAGTAGAGGATTTGAAATCCAAGCTAATGGACCACCTAGTTAGAGGATTTTAATAACACTAAGCTTGTTAGAGCTTACCCAGTTAGGGGATTTAATTCTTGTAATTGTTAGAAAACAATAGGGGTTTGTTGATCTGTTTGAATAGCACTACACTTGCTTGTTCAGATCTTTTTCATGATCCTATTTGCCTTTACACAAACTACAGATACATCATCTAGTTCAACAATCACACTCTCACTATCAACTACAAATTGCCAACACTTCAACAAAACAACTCATCGACCTTATAAAAAAAACAATAGGTCGGTAACACATCACAAACCTAATTCTCTCATAGAGATTACAAACAAATCAGTTCAAGTATGACTATTGGATTACATAATAATCATTGCACATCATTCAAGATGTTCTTGACCGCTCCTTGATCACCGCTTCATCGAATATTGTAACTCATCACGTGGTTTACATTACATGCAATGAACCTGCTCATTCCCAAGATAAAAATTGTTATCTCTACATGCCAAAACTATTTGAAACTCTTCTCATACAACATGAATATGTGTCATAATCATTACCACTCATCATTAGAACATAAACCAATACAACCGATTCACCAAACTTCATGGGTTAGGGTTTATCATATCAACAAGTAGGGTTTACTAGTTCATCTTTCATTTTATATAAATACCGATTTCCTCCACAGATTCACCTACCAGTTGCAGTTCCCTTCACTAGCTCTTCCTACCGGTTATAAAATAATACTATAACATTATCACCAATTAATTGACACCAATGACAACATAACAATTCATTAATGAAATCTTCATGCAAATGCCAACAATGTTCACATCAGGTTCACCAAAGATGTGTAGGGGAAAAAGCGAGACTAAGTATGGAAACCTTAATCCCACTCTCATACACACTTATGGAATGTGAAAAAGCCTAGGGAAGTAATGCACGTTGGCTACTTCTTATGAGAAATAGAGAGTTGTATATTACCTTTTAGGTTTTCTATTCCTTTGTTGTAAATGAGAGAGAGGAATGATGCAAAATGCAATCTAACCTAGATATCAAATAAGAAAAAAAATCCTAATCTGAGAATGGAGATCAAAGAACAAATGATATGTTGTTGAAAAGTACAGATTAGAATGCAAAATCAGAGGTGCACCTATGTCTGAAATTTGAGCAGAAATATCTGGGACCAAGGTGCCACACCACTATCCTGATTCTCCAATTCTAGAGCTGCAATTGATAGGAGGGATTTTGAGATCTATAAGTTGTTGTTCTGCCAAGTCCTCCCAAAGAGGGCAGGACCAGGGCACCACACTGCTATCCTGGGAAGGACTAAGGCACCATGCCCCTGTCCTTGACATATTTCTACACTTTTGAGGTTTCAGGGTGTTGTAGATGCCTATTTGAGACCTGTACCTACTTCTAGATTCCAGTTTCTGTACCTGCAACTAAAAAGGGAAGGTTTGGGGGGGCCATATAGGGTTTTTCCATAGTAAAACCCCCATGTTGGTGATTTCCACCTCCATGGATAACCGATAATGTACTAAAGATGTGTGTGTAATAACCTTGTGTATATGTAAGATCCTAAGAATGAAAGTAAACAACCTAGAGCAACCCTAAATAGTAAACCCTAATTGCTTATAATTGACAATGTAAATGCTCTAAATCCATAATGCAATGTGATCTAAAACATGAATATGAATCAAAATGAATCTTATGCAAAGATCTGAAAAACAACATGAAACCATACCCAAACCCAAGGGAGAGGTACAAGCCAATCGTCAGTCGGTGATCTCCTATTGTTCTTCTACATCTTTAAAAGCCCCCAATTGATAAAATGGTGCTTCATCAATGTTTGATTGGTGAATGTTTAATGTTGTTGAAGACTCCAAAGATCTACTCTTTTTCTGCAAAGAAGGCTCTAATACTCCAAAAACATGTTGTTAGATTCTTTGAAGAAGACCCTTTCAAATGAAGAAAGAGAGCTCCTACGTATGAAACCCTAGGTCTCAATTTTATGTTTATGCCGACCTAGGATTTGAATTTCCTGTTGATATTTTGGGGTTCAACATTATCATATCATAGGATTGTGCTCCTAAAATTTCTGGAAAAACTCGCAGACCATGTGCATTCCCTCCACAATCTGACCAAAATTTCACTAAATTTTCAAGGCCATTAGATATGATGATATTAGAGCGCATCCCAAAGTTACAACTAATTTTGAGATGTTTTGATATGCAAAGGGGCACACTTAGAGCAGAGGGCCCAACTTTGTAATGTGTAAAGTGATGAGACATAACCTTAGATTTAATTTAATTAATTAATTAAATTCTTAAAGGGGAATGAGAAATGCAAGATGCAAGACACAGTAAGGTGGGTGCTAACCTAAGTGTGAAATTATACCACCCTAGCAAGGGTGTACAGTTTATGACACTACAAGACCGGTGGCCATGCAAATCAAGTAAGGTCTATGGGGAGTTGGCGATGCAACCATGAGGATATCTGCCCTTTAGGGATATATTAAAAGCTTCCAAGCCATAATGAAGAACAGGGATTGGATTCTGAAGGTGGTAGTTGAGAAATATGAGAAAAACCATTTCCTTCATGGTTGATAAGGATCAATGTTTGAGTCAACCGATGGATCCCAAGGAAGGGAGATTTGGCATATTCAAGGAAAAGGACCTTAGTTTACATATGCAGTTTGCTACTCTTTCCCGAAAGAGAAAAGTCACTAAGATGGCAGAAGAAGTAGGTGCTCAAATGGGTTTCACCAAGGAGGAGGTGAATTAAGCAAGAGAAAAATATGCTCAAAAGGAGGCCAAAGAGGAAACCAAGAAACCCAAGGTTGATCTAGTTCCCTCCAAGGAAAAACCTAAGGTAACTAAGTCTACTCCTGCTCTAGCGGCACAACTTGCAAAACCTAGCCCATCTAAAAAGGGTGTGCTGAAACAGAAAGAAAAACCCAAAAGAAACTATGTTGCAATATCTCTGGTGGCCTCAAAAACTGAATCTAAGGAAGAGGCATAAAGAGCTAAGAAAAAAGGAGGGTTTTTCAGACTAATGAGAAAGCCTCAATCTGATGGGGCATAGAAAAGAAAAACAACTAAGTCTGATCCTACTCCTACTGGAAGATCCCAAAGAGGTAGACAAGTCAAAAGTCAACTCGACAAAGACCTTGAGTGTGGAAATAGACAAGGTAAGTACACAATCATTCCTCCACTATCAACAGATCAGTTGATAGATGAAATATTAGTGGATGGCAATTTGAAGAATCTGGAAGGAAGTTTTTAGCATTTTGATGATGGTGACCAAAGGAAAGTTGAGGAAGCAGTAGTATTATACTTACATAATTTTAGTAAGACGTTAATTGAATTATAAAAGTCCATTCCAAAGGACTTATATAGTTTAATAGAAGCTAGAAGAATGAATGTAAGAAAAATTGATCGAGAAATGAAGGATACAAAGCCAATAAATAGATGTACTTGTAATACTCATGACAAAACAAAGAGGCTCATTGAAGAGGCAAACAAAAAGGAATTCAAAAGTAAGAACAAAATCAACAGGTTAATGATTGGGAATGTACAGGAGGTGAGGAAAGAGATAGAGGACATATGTAAAAAGATTATTCAGAATGACCCTCTATACAAAGATGCATTTAGACCATCTCAATTGAAAGATTAACAAGGTGATTCTAAAAGTCAGAAGGTTGAGACTCACCTTGAAGATCAACAAGAAGACCAAGGTAATACCACAATTGATGTTGAGATCACTGACAATCCTTTGGTGATAGATAGCTTTGCAGCCCCTATGATTCAATAGACTGATATTGGGGACAAGGGAGAGAAGAAGGATGTTGTGTCAGGAGAAGCTAAGGTAACTAAGGTGGACAAAGGTAAAGGAATAGTTATAGGGATCCAACCTCAGATTCTGATCAATCTATAGTGTTGAAAAAGGGTGAATGAATGGAGATCTAGAGGAAATGTTTTCTTCCCTCCGAGGAGAGATGAAAGTTTCACTTCAAATTTCCTTTCAAACACTTTTCATGCATTACATTAGAAGAGGGGTGCAAATGAACTAGATTCAACCTCTAGAGAAAGAGATTGAATTCTGAGTGATGGTAATTTAATCACCTCTTTGGAATGAGATTTGAATTGATTGAAAAAAAATTATTTATGAACAAGTGGAAAAGTGACAAAAATCTGATTATAACTCGAGATAGAAGCATAGGATGAAGCTATGCACCTAGATCTGGCAGTAATATGTCAAGACAAATCTACCCTATGAATTTCAGAAAATGTTGTCTGGACCGTGGCAGGAGTGTACATGGTCCTCCGAAAAATCCATGAAACGAAAAGGGTTTTTTCGCCTTTGCAAATGGAGTCCAAATCTGAAAGTATAGCTATGCACCTGTAACCTACACACAAAAAAGAGAGGGAAAATTGTTGGGATTGGGGGTTTGCCTTTAGGTCAAACCCTAGTTTTGGAATTAACCAAATGATGAAAGAAAGTACTTGCAAGTAAATGTAAATGAAAGAATGAAATGTAATTCACTTCAAGGGAGGTTGTAGATAGAATGTAGGTAGATTTTCTTGTATGAAGTTGAATGTTGGAATGAATCTCCTCTTCAATGGGTCAATCCTTAACTTGAATGCAACACCTATCCTTGAAAGGAGACTTGAGAATGCTCAATGCTGGAAAAGAATGCTTGAAATTGAGATCTCATGTATGTATGTTATCACTTATTTTACTTTTACAAATGCGAGGGCAAATACAACTTATATACTTGTTAATTAGGGTTAATTGACTAATTTTCCGTCACAGGCCGACACTGGGGGAGCTGCCCCACTCAATGCACAACCGCCAAAGCACAATTGAAAAGGGTCCTACCCCAAAATAGGGCAGGGGACAGGGGTGCCAAACCCCTATCCTTCCCTTTTTTCCAAGACAGGATGCAGTTCGATCAGTGCGGAGGGAAAGAAAGATGCATTTTTTAGGTGTCGAGCAAGTCTCCAGTATCCGATCAGGCTTAAGGATTCGAATCGTGTGTGTGAGAACCTTAATGTGATAAAAATTGCAAGGATCACAATTTCATGACACTACATTTAGCCCTCACTTTAGCGGGAGTATAAGCATACATAAATACTGTCGATAAAGTCCAAGAAAACAAGATTGAAAGACTTCTACCACATCAAGGAGGAAAGATGCACCAAGCCCCCAGTGGACTTAGGATCTTATGACTTTGATTGACAAAGTAAAAGGGAAGATCAAGAAGGGGAAAACCATGACTACAAGTATCAAGTTTCTCCTCACTATGAGTCATGAAAAAGATACCAAAATTATGAAGCAGAGCCAAGTTCACTAAATAATTCTAAGTATCGAAAAGGAAAATATGAGTGGAGTGTATGCCCCCACATTAAAGCAATTGCGCGCTCCTTATCGAGAGTGATTGTTTTAAGGTAGGATACACCCAAGAGAGAGAGAAGAGAGGGAGCTCGTTATCGTAAGGATTTCGCCCCCAATTAATGAATAAAGCCAAGGATAATGAACACAAAACACAAAGCACTAGGTAGTTTTTCTTTCCTCAGGGTCAGTATGTTGTATGATAACTCATGTATATCATATATGTATATGTGCATATAATAATTGGCATTCCCCAAAGAAAGGATGCATTTTGAGTCAACATGAAATAGATCAAAGAGATCTCAATGTTTTGCATCGTCCTCAAGTAGACATTTGAGGGAAAAATAGAAGAATAGGGATACATAGAAGAATGGTCACAAAAGAGCAAGAAAAGAGAGAAAAGAGAGAGAGAGAGAGAGAGAGAGAGAGAGAGAGAGAGAGAGAGAGAGAGAGAAGATCTATAGTGCTAATATTGCTAATCTAGTATGACATCTGCATCTTGATCTTATTGATCACTATTTCAGGAAGGTGAGAGACATGCCAGAGAAGCGACACCAAGCATGATAGGTGGAGCTATCACAAGATCCAAACAAGGACTATGCTCATGTGGTAAGTCACTTTGCTTGATTCTAGGAGCTAGGATTAGGGTTTGTGAAAATTTAGTTGATAAATGCTTGTCCACATCAACATATTCATAATCACTATCAGAAGCATTAGGAGTTGTATTGCCATCCTGAATAACATTTTCACTCATTTCATCATCAAAATTTAGAGAAAGAGGAGCACAAACATGAATAGGAGTAAACCCATCACATGTTTTGTGCAACTTACGATTTGGAGATGTAGGTTGAACATCTCGCTTAAGAGAAAAGGGAATCATTTCAACTATTGGAGTTTTAGGAGATGGAATAGTTTGAGGGACCACTTCACGAGCTCGAACATGATATCTTCGTCAGCATTCTCTCGCCCAAAGATTCCATCAAGTCTTAGTGGAAGGATGAGAAGGAGGAGGAGCATTTGAAAAAGTAGGAATGTTTTTCTCTTTCATAATTGAAGGTTTAGATTGAGGTATTTTAGGTTGGACAAGAGGAGAAGCAGGCCTCTTCTCTCTATAAGAGGAAGGAGGTGGAACTGTCCTTTATAAAGGAGGAATGTTAGCTACAGGAAGAAGACCAGGTCCATCATGAGGAGGAGGTGCAGGTCTAACCTTAGGAGGAATAGAGTTGTTCTTCTTAGGAGAAGGCATAGTCACATCTATAGGAATATATTGAAGATCTTCCTTGGGAGGGAGATTAATTCTATCCGTTAGGGGAAGAACTTCATCTTCAAGGATGATAGGAATTTCAAGTGTTGGGGATGTAGGTTGACTTAAGAATAAGATCATATCTTTCTTCCATTTTCTATAAGATTGAAAAAGAGCATTGCTCCTTGATGGAAGAGATTGAAATTGCTTAGGCCAAAAGAAATCAATAGGAACACTAGGGCTTCTTTTGGATGAATGAAATAAGCTTTGGTTCACGACTATGATTTCTCCATTGTGAGGAAATTTCAAACACATGGATTGGAGAAGCAATAGATTTCATGGAAGATAGCCAAGGATATCCCAAAAGAAACTATGTTGCAATATCTCTGGTGGTCTCAAAAACTGAATCTAAGGAAGAGGCATAAAGAGCTAAGAAAAAAGGAGGGTTTTTCAGACTAATGAGAAAGCCTCAATCTGATGGGGCATAGAAAAGCAAAAAAACTAAGTCTGATCCTACTCCTACTGGAAGATCCCAAAGAGGTAGACAAGTCAAAAGTCAACTCGACAAAGACCTTGAGTGTGGAAATAGACAAGGTAAGTATAAAATCATTCCTCCACTATCAACAGATCAGTTGATAGATGAAATATTAGTGGATGGCAATTTGAAGAATCTGGAAGGAAGTTTTTAGCATTTTGATGATGGTGACCAAAGGAAAGTTGAGGAAGCAGTAGTATTATACTTACATAATTTTAGTAAGAGGTTAATTGAATTATAAAAGTCCATTCCAAAGGACTTATATAGTTTAATAGAAGCTAGAAGAATGAATGTAAGAAAAATTGATCGAGAAATGAAGGATACAAAGCCAATAAATAGATGTACTTGTATTACTCATGACAAAACAAAGAGGCTTATTGAAGAGGCAAACAAAAAGGAATTCAAAAGTAAGAACAAAATCAACAGGTTAATGATTGGGAATGTACAGGAGGTGAGGAAAGAGATAGAGGACATATGTAAAAAGATTATTCAGAATGACCCTCTATACAAAGATGCATTTAGACCATCTCAATTGAAAGATTAATAAGGTGATTCTAAAAGTCAGAAGGTTGAGACTTGCCTTGAAGATCAACAAGAAGACCAAGGTAATACCATAATTGATGTTGAGATCACTGACAATCCTTTGGTGATAGATAGCTTTGCAGCCCCTATGATTCAATAGACTGATATTGGGGACAAGGGAGAGAAGAAGAATGTTGTGTCAGGAGAAGCTAAGGTAACTAAGGTGGACAAAGGTAAAGGCATAGTTATAGGGATCCAACCTCAGATTCTGATCAATCTATAGTGTTGAAAAAGGGTGAATGAATGGAGATCTAGAGGAAATGTTTTCTTCCCTCCGAGGAGAGATGAAAGTTTCACTTCAAATTTCCTTTCAAACATTTTTCATGCATTACATTAGAAGAGGGGGGCAAATGAACTAGATTCAACCTCTAGAGAAAGAGATTGAATTCTGAGTGATGGTAATTTAATCACCTCTTTGGACTGAGATTTGAATTGATTGAAAAAAAATTATTTATGAACAAGTGGAAAAGTGACAAAAATCTGATTATAACTCGAGATAGAAGCATAGGATGAAGCTATGCACCTGGATCTGGCAGTAATATGTCAAGACAAATCTACCCTATGAATTTCAAAAAATGTTGTCTGGACCGTGGTAGGAGTGTACATGGTCCTCCGAAAAATCCATGAAATGAAAAGGGTTTTTTCACCTTTGCAAATGGAGTCTAAATCTGAAAGTATAGCTATGCACCTATAACCTACACACAAAAAAGAGAGGGAAAATTGTTGGGATTGGGGGTTTGCCTTTAGGTCAAACCCTAGTTTTGGAATTAACCAAATGATGAAAGAAAGTACTTGCAAGTAAATGTAAATGAAAGAATGAAATGTAATTCACTTCAAGGGAGGTTGTAGATAGAATGTAGGTAGATTTTCTTGTATGAAGTTGAATGTTGGAATGAATCTCCTCTTCAATGGGTCAATCCTTAACTTGAATGCAACACCTATCCTTGAAAGGAGACTTGAGAATGCTCAATGCTGGAAAAGAATGCTTGAAATTGAGATCTCATGTATGTATGTTATCACTTATTTTACTTTTACAAATGAGAGGGCAAATACAACTTATATACTTGTTAATTAGGGTTAATTGACTAATTTTCCGTCACAGGCCGACACTGGGGGAGCTGCCCCACTCAATGCACAACCGCCAAAGCACAATTGAAAAGGGTCCTACCCCAAAATAGGGCAAGGGACAGGGGTGCCAAACCCCTGTCCTTCCCTTTTTTCCAGGACAGGATGCAGTTCGATCAGTGCGGAGGGAAAGAAAGATGCATTTTTGGTGTCGAGCAAGTCTCCAGTATCCGATCAGGCTTAAGGATTCGAATCGTGTGTGTGAGAACCTTAATGTGATAAAAATTGCAAGGATCATAATTTCATGACACTACATTTATCCCTCACTTTAGCGGGAGTATAAGCATACATAAATACTGTCGATAAAGTCCAAGAAAACAAGATTGAAAGACTTCTACCACATCAAGGAGGAAAGATGCACCAAGCCCCCAGTGGACTTAGGATCTTATGACTTTGATTGACAAAGTAAAAGGGAAGATCAAGAAGGGGAAAACCATGACTACAAGTATCAAGTTTCTCCTCACTATGAGTCACGAAAAAGATACCAAAATTATGAAGCAAAGCCAAGTTCACTAAATAATTCTAAGTATCGAAAAGGAAAATATGAGTGGAGTGTATGCCCCCACATTAAAGCAATTGCGCGCTCCTTATCGAGAGTGATTGATTTAAGGTAGGATACAGCCAAGAGAGAGAGAAGAGAGGGAGCTCGTTATCGTAAGGATTTAGCCCCCAATCGATGAATAAAGCTAAGGATAATGAACACAAAACACAAAGCACTAGGTAGTTTTTCTTTCCTCGAGGTCAGTATGCTGTATGATAACTCATGTATATCATATATGTATATGTGCATATAATAATTGGCATTCCCCAAAGAAAGGATGCATTTTGAGTCAACATGAAATAGATCAAAGAGATCTCAATGTTTTGCATCGTCCTCAAGTAGACATTTGAGGGAAAAATAGAAGAATAGGGATACATAGAAGAATGGTCACAAAAGAGCAAGAAAAGAGAGAAAAAGAGAGAGAGAGAGAGAGAGAGAGAGAGAGAGAGAGAGAGAGAGAGAGAAGATCTACAGTGCTAATATTGCTAATCTAGTACGACATCTGCATCTTGATCTTGTTGATCACTATTTCAGGAAGGTGAGAAACATGCCAGAAAAGCGACACCAAGCATGATAGGTGGAGCTATCACAAGATCCAAACAAGGATTATGCTCATGTGGTAAGTCACTTTGCTTGATTCTAGGAGCTAGGATTAGGGTTTGTGAAAATTTAGTTGATAAATGCTTGTCCACATCAACATATTCATAATCACTATCAGCATTCTCTCGTCAGCATTCTCTCGCCCAAAGATTCCATCAAGTCTTAGTGGAAGGATGAGAAGGAGGAGGAACATTTGAAAAAGTAGGAATGTTTTTCTCTTTCATAATTGAAGGTTTAGATTGAGGTATTTTAGGTTGGACAAGAGGAGAAGCAGGCCTCTTCTCTCTATAAGAGGAAGGAGGTGGAACTATCCTTTATAAAGGAGGAATGTTAGCTGCAGGAGGAAGACCAGGTCCATCATGAGGAGGAGGTGCAGGTCTAACCTTAGGAGGAATAGAGTTGTTCTTCTTAGGAGAAGGCATAGTCACATCCATAGGAATATATTGAAGATCTTCCTTGGGAGGGAGATTAGTTCTATCCGTTAGGGGAAGAACTTCATCTTCAAGGATGATAGGAATTTAAAGTGTTGGGGATGTAGGTTGATGTAAGAATAAGATCATATCTTTCTTCCATTTTCTATAAGATTGAAAAAGAGCATTGCTCCTTGATGGAAGAGATTGAAATTACTTAGGCCAAAAGAAATCAATAGGAACACTAGGGCTTCTTTCGGATGAATGAAATAAGCTTTGGTTCACGGCTATGATTTCCCCATTGTGAGGAAATTTCAAACACATGGATTGGAGAAGCAATAGATTTCATGGAAGATAGCCAAGGATATCCCAACCTCACACAGAATTTCTCGGAAGAGGGTATGATAACAAAGTCAACCTCCATGGATTTAGTATGAATTTGAACAGGAAGGGTGATAGAGCCAATGGTAGGACAAGAGAATCCATAAAATAGCTTCACAATTACATTACAGGCATCATATATTGTTTTATGCAATTGTAAAGTGAAAATATATTCCTCGGTGATTATATTAACCATGCAAGAGGGATCAACAAGAGTGCCATGACAAAGTATATCCTTAACCTTTGCAACTATGTATAAAGGGCCATCGGGTGCTTTAATGGTCTCACTAGGGTCAAATGTAATACAAGAATCCTTAGGCGTATCTTGTTTTTCTACCATATTTACCAAGTTTGGAGCCATAGAAGTGAGTTCCTCATAGGAGAAAGAAGTATACTCAATTTCAATCACGTTAGAGGTATGAGAAGGCAAAGGATCAGTGAAAAATTTAAGATTTTGATTAGAAGGAGCTACTGATTTATTTCCCTTATCATTCACACCTGCCACAGATATAGTATTGTTATCAATAAAATATTGAATCTTACTTTTCAATGCAAAACATTTCTCAGTATCATCATGACCAGGTTGACGATGAATTTGACAAAAGGAATTGTTATCAAAATAAGCGGATGCAAGTTTAGAAGGATCAACTTGTTTTATAGGAGGAAGTTTGATAATATTTATTTGCAACAATTGAGACATACTACTATGTAATGATTCACTCAAAGGAGTAAATTGTATTTCTCTTTTGAAAAAATTAGAAATAGAAGGCACACATGTTGTAGCATTCACATTGTTGTTGATTGTATTACTGAACTTGATTAAGCTTTTTGTTGGTTTGAACTTCATAAACGGTTATTGAATACTCTCCCCCTTATCACTCGGAGCCATAGGAGTAGATTGCTCCATTTGACTCACAACCAGTTGATAATTGTGGAGTGTTGTGGACAACTGCGGAAAGGAAGTAAACTCAAACATAAGAATCTTTTCCCTGATATCTTTTGCAAATTAGAAATGAAAATTTGTTGAATATCATTATTAGGTACATGAAAAGAAATTTGAGCACACAAATGCTTATATCTACCAATGAAATCAGTCACTTTTTCTTTAACACCTTGTTTACACTGCATTAAATCAATCAAAGTGATTTTAGGACCAATGTTATTTTGAAATTGTTGGATGAAAGCATTTGCTAGTTGTTGAAAAGAAGTGATGGAATAAGAAGGAAAAGAGCAATACCATTGTAAATCCTTATGTCTTAATGTTCTTGTAAACAATTTCGCAAGTACTCTTTGATCATAAGCAAAATCAGTACACAAGGTTTGAATTTTTTTGACATGTGTGAGAGGATCATGTTTTCTAGTATAGAGTTCTAATTGAGGGACCTCAACATTCTTAGGTTGCATGGCTTTAACAATATCAAGAGAAAGTGGGCTTGGAACATCAAAGGTGGGCACACTAAACTTGGATTGACTCATAGAAGTAATTTGTTGTTGTAAGGAAGACACCATTTGAACAAGATTGTTAATGGTTGCTTCGATAGAAAATTTGATGTTAGAAATTGTTGATTAAGAAGGTGGTGTGATGTTATTGAAGGAAGGCATGGATTGCGAATAAGGTGGTGGGACATTATGATAAGTAGGCATGGGTGATGATAAGGAGGAACAAAATTGTTGAATGGATTGCTCCCTTGTGTCACATTGATTGGTTGAGGGATAATAGGAATACTTATGGAAGACATAGGTAAAAATGGAGGATTAAATGAAGAAGAGGGATTTCCCCCATGACTAATGGTTGTAGGAATGACATTTTGAGTTGATAAAGGCATGATGTTTAAAGTGAAAGTAGGAACACTAGCCATTGAAGTGGTCAAAGTAATAGAAGAATTGATTTGATTTGAAGGTTGTGAATAACCTAAGTTCTCAGCACAACTCGTGATAGGCATGACATCAGAATCAACAATATAAGAAATGCCATACAGTATATCAATTTCATTCTTATTACTTTGAATCATGCGTTTAAGGCCTTGAATTAATGGAAGAGCTTCATTATTAGGGTATTATTGGGACATCCATTGTTGAAAGTTATCAAATTGATTGTCCAATTTTGAAAGTTGATCTATGGAAACTCTAGTCAAATCTTCTTCTTCATCATGGGATAATTGGGCTCATGATAACGATGGGAAGCATTAGCATTATTCTCATTAAATAAGTCACCCAAATTAGGTTCCATCTCCTTGGTAATTAAACCTTGGGAGGCCTTATTTCTAATGCTTTGTCTAATGGGGATAGTGTAGGTAGGACTAATAGTAGTGAAACTCATGCACTAGAGGGAAAATTAAAATTTTGAATTTTGAACAAAGCTTACAAAACTGAGTAATGCAAAATTTGAGAAAATAATGATTAAACAATTTGAACTTTGTTGGAGGAAGAAAATAACACAATTTCCAAAATAATAAATCAAAGGAAATTGGAATTTTAAAATTAGAGCCAAGGGGATACCACTTAATTTTAAAATTAACAAAAACAAAAATTTTAAAATCGGGGCAGATTATTATTAACCTCTTAATTTTAATTTTTTGGGGGAAATTTAAAATGTTGAATTTGGGAAGTATTTTAGATGTTAGAGGGACCAAAAATTGACAAAATCAGCCAATCTTTTGGATTTAGGTTATTAAATGCAGTCATAACAGTCTTCCGAAATTTTGGGAAAAAAGTTGAGGACCGTGGCGAGAATGCACATGGTTCGACCAACTTTTTTAAAAAAATTCAGGATTAATATTACGATGATTTTAAAGCTAACCCCAAAATATTGGTGAATTTTATGATTTCGAGATAGGCAAAATTAACGTTCAAATGTGGAAATAGGACCCTATTAGGGTTTTTAAACAAAAAGAGGAAATGGATTGAAAATTTGAAAAGGGTCACACCTAAAGGGGAGGGACACCTTGGAGAATGTTTTAGAAATCTGAATTTGAATGAAATGGATTGAAATTTGTACAAAATCAAATGAAATTTGAAAATTAGGGTTTTATGGCCTAACCACTTAATTTTTGAAATTTTGAATTTTGAAAAAGGAGGGAAATTAAAAATTTGAATTGTAGGACAAAAGATAAGTCTGAAAAACAGACACAAATCTGAAAATTAAATGAAAATTTAATTTTGCACAATTTCAAGATGATTTTTAAAAATTAGGGTTTTGACAATTAACCTCTTAATTTTGTGAATTTGATTTGCAAATTGAACAAACACAATGAAGAAATTGAATTTAACAAACAAAGCAATTTTCAGATCTAAGACAATAAAAACCATTTTTTACAAAACACAAGTTCAATTTCAATTTTGAAAACTAGGGTTCACTAAGTTTGCATAAAAATTAAACTTACAAATGAAAAATATGCAATGATTTTCAGAATAAAGCATGTAAGACATCGGGTTCACCAAAATGTAATGTTGAAAAAGGGTGAATGAATGGAGATCTAGAGGAAAGTTTTTCTTTTGTCTGAGGAGAGATGAAAGTTTCACTTCAGATTTCCTTTCAAAAACTTTTCACGCATTACATTCAAAGAGGGGGGAAATGCACTAGATTCAACCTCCAAAGAAAGAGCTTGAATTTTGAGTGATGGTAAGTTAATCCCCTCTTCTGGAATGAGATTTGAATTGATTGAATTGTGTACTTATGACCAAGTGGAAAAGTGACAAAGATTTGATTATAACTTGAGATAGAAGCATAGGATGAAGTTGTGCACCTCGATCTTGTAGTAATATGTCGAGACGAAGCCGCTCTGCGAATTTGAGAAAAAGTTGTTTGGACCGTGGCAAGAGTGTACAGGGTCCTCCGAAAAATCCTCGAAATGAAAAGGGTTATTTCGCCTATGCAAATGGAGTCTAAATCCAAAGGTATAATTGCTCACCTGCAACCTACACAGAGAAAAGAGAGGAAAAAGTGTTGCAATTAGGGGTTTGCCTTTAGGTCAAACCCCAGTTTTGGAATTAACCAAATGATGAAAGAAAGTACTTGCAAGTAAAAGCAAATGAAAGAATGAAATGTAATTCACCTCAAGGGAGGTTGTAAATAGAATATAGGTAGATTTTCTTGTATGAAGTTGAATGTTGGAATGAATCTCCTCTTCAATGGTTGAATCCTTGACTTGAATGCAACACCTAGCCTTGAAAGGAGACTTGAGAATGCTCAATGCTGGAAAAGAATACTTGAATTCTCTTGAATGCTTGAATGCGAGATCTCATGTATCTATCTTATCACTTTTTTTACTTCTACAAATAAGAGGGCAAATGCAACTTATATACTTGTCAATTAGGGTTAATTGACTGATTTTTTGTCACAAGTCGACACAGGGGGAGTTTTCCCGATCAATGCACAACCACCAAAGCACAATTGAAAAGGGTCCTGCACTAAAATAAGGCAGGGGACAGGGGCACCACGCCCCTATCCTACCCTTTTTTCAATGACAGGATGCAGTTTGTGCAGTACGAAGGGAAAGAAAGATGCAGTTTTCAGGTGTCGAGCAAGTCTCCAGTCTCCGATCAGGATTAGGAATTTGAATCATGTACGTGAGGACCCTAATGTGGTCAACAATTGCAAGGGTTGCAAATTCATAACACTACACAATCTTGATGGCTTAGTTGATCTTGGGAAGATTTCTCCTATCAAGAAGCTTATGCTTGTTGCTGCAGTGCAAGCTTAAGCCAGTTAGGATTTGGTGAAATTAGAGAATGAAGACAAAAAGATAATTTTGATGTCTATTGTGTGGGGGAAAAAGTGACACTAAGCAAGCATGCCCTAATCTCACTTTCAATCACACACTTGTGGAATATGAAAGATCCTAGAGGTATCACACAATTGGCTACTTCTTTTTGTAGAAGAGAGAGCCACGGGCTACCTATTAGGATTTCTATTCCTTTGTTGCAAATGATAGATAAAATGATGCAAGTTCAACTACTAGCCCTAGAGTGCAAGTATGAACTAGTAACAAGATTGCAAGATTGAGATTAAGTGATGAAAAGATGTAAACACAAGGATAAAAGGAGAATGCAGATGTGTACCTAGGGTTAAAATCTGAGTGGAAATGTTCAGGACGGGGGCGCGGGCACCACTGTCCTAATTCTGCACCTGAAACTGTTGTTTTGCAACCTGAAAAGTTGTTAGAAAAATGCTGAAACTGCTATTTGACAGAAGGACCAGGGCGCCCAGAGCCCCTGTCCCAGGGACCAGGGCACCCAGCGCCCCTTTCCTAGTAGGACCAGGGCACCCCACGCCCCTGTCCTGGTCTTTCGCTTTGCAATTTGGTGTGAAGTTCAGTCTCCGTCTGCTTCCGTCGGATCTGTAACTTGCGGCGTCGTCCGAATTCAAAAATCTGCACTTATATCTGAAAAGGGTTGTAGGCGGCTATATAGGGTTTTGCCTTAGTCAAACCCTCGCTTTGGTGATTTCCACCTCCATGAATAGCCAAGTTGTATTGTAAAAGTAGTGTGTGTGCAGACCTTGTGTGTGTGCAAGATCCTAAAATGCAAGTAAGCAAACTAGAGCAACCTAGAAAGTAAACCCTAATTGCTTGCAAATGATAATGTAAATGCTCCAAATCAAGATGCAAAGTGATCTAAAGCATGAATACAAATGATATAATGAGGCTTATGCAAAGACATGAAAACAACATGAAATCATACCCAACCCCAAGGGAGGGGTACCAGCCAATCTTCAGTCGGTAATCCCCTATTGCTCTTCAATGTCTTCAAAGCCCTAAATGGATGATTGAAATTAATGAATGCTTGATGGATGGATCTTGAATGTTGTTGAAGTCTTCAAAGATCTGCTCTTTCGTTGCATAGAAAGTCCCTGAAACCAAAAATTAGATCCTTTCAAATGAAGAAAGAGAGCTCTTATGTATGAAACCCTAGGTCTTAATTTCAACTTTTGGCTGACGTAGAGATTGAATCTCCTGCCAATTTCTTGGGGTTAAGCTTTATTTTATGATTAGATCGTGCTCCTAAAATTTTGAGAAAAATGTCCAGGACCATGTGCACTCCGGGTGCCACGGTCCTGACAACTTTTCACCAAATTTTCAGGGTCGTCGGATATGATGGTTTTAGAGAGAATCCCGAAGTTACAGGTGATTTCGAGATGTTTTGACCCCCGAAATCAAGCCCCCAAGTTTAAAATAAGACCTAATTAGGGTTTTAGATTAAATGATGTATTGGAAGAATAAAATGAAAGGGGCACACTTTAATGAAAGGGGCCCAACTTTATGATATGGGAGATGATAAAATAGAACCCTAGACCTAATTACTTTAATTAATTAAGTGCTAAAGGGGAAATGCAATGCAAAATGCAAAATGCGCCAAGGTGGGTGCTAAACTAGGTGTGAAATTGTACCACCCTAGCAAGTGCGTACAATTTACGACGCTACATCTATAAATTTTTTGCAAAAGGTGGCTTCCAATGTACAATTAGATTAAAATAACAGCCCCTTCAGTAAATTATTACAATTGGTTAATAGTATAAATACCAAATTTGATTCTTTGGAGAAGGCAGCTATTCAGAAAGTTTTGGACAGGTTTAAGGAAGTTAGAAAACAAGCATTCCTAAAAATGATTGAAGATGACAAGGTAACACTGAATAAGAGATTGCAGACTATTTCTGACACATTGTTAGAAGCTGGTAAATTGTATAAATCTTGCCTCATTTTGTCTAAGTTCACTATTGATATTGATAAACAGATAGGTGTCTACTAGGGAAAGCTTTCTAGAATTTCTCAATCTTTTGACCCTAATGTAACATTAACTAGAACTATTGAAGGATGTATTATAGCTTTAAATGATCAGATCTCAAGCCTTCAAGAAAATAAGGAGAAATTTTTTAGGAAAGTGGGTGAGCTTCATAACCTATTTGCCATTTGGTTAGATACTATGCTAAGTAATAAGGAAAACTGTATGAAGGAAATGGCCCGACTTGTATCATCAGATTTGAGAGAATTAAAATTTCATGCTACTGTAGTCATTGTATTTATCACAATTTTGGATAACCTGAAGAGTGGGTGGGAAACTCACCTGGGATTTTTGAAGACTGTTTATGTTGACCTCGTCAAGTATTTGTAAATTGTTTGTCATCTGTATATCAATTTTGGGCAGCACCCCATCTTTGACATTATTGTCAAACGAGGAGAGATGAGGTGACAAATGAACACAATAATTGTGTATATAATGTATAGTTCAGTAATGCATATTTTTGGATTGTTGATCTAAGGGGGAGCCTTAGAATTCTCTTATTCTTTCATCTGGTATATAGGTTTCAACACATAGCTATTTACCACAAGTTTTACCATCAATGCCAAAGGGGGAGATTGTTGGCAATTGACACTCATCCGGTGTCTTCAGATACTTGATTTATGGTCTAGGGTTTCCATTGATGGCAAATCTTCTTGGTGATTCGATCTGACAATCATGATTCATCTTATCCAGAAGCTAGAGTTAACCTATATAACAAGTTATTTTGGTAATATTTTGGTTTGGAATGATTTCCAATGATTATGGTAATTTTGGTGATTGTTTCTATGATCTCAATGATTGGGAAGACCCTTAGGAAGTGTGTGATTATAATATTTTGATTCGGTGCAATGTTTTATTCGAGATTGAAGTCGATTTGGAGCTACACGCTACACTTCTTGAAGGTAACTTGAAGGAGATTGCTTTTGTGTTAAGGTCGGATATACAAGTGATTTGGTGATTGATTTTTGGCATGTTAGTGGTGTGATGATCCATTTTGGTGTGATTGAGTGCAGTTTCACATGCACACGTTGCTTTCAGACCAATCAATAGCTGACTGAGACAGAACATGAGTATTGAGTAGATCAAAGACAGTCAAAGATTCAGTGCTTAACCAGAACTCAGTCTTGCATAGTTAGATGCTAATTGAGAGTTCATTTCATTGTATTTTCTCATTGTAATCAAATTGTAAGTTAGTGAGACTTCCATGAATGTTTTAGCCTTTTGGGCAACTATATTTGAGTAGTGAGCTTGAATGCAAGTGGATTCCCCATCTATGTAATATTTATGTACTCCTAGCCATAGTATATGAATATTGTGGGTTCCAGTCCCATAGTGGTTTTTCCCTTTCTGGGTTTCGACGTAAAATTTTGGTGTTGCGGATTTGTGTATTCTTTGTTGCATGTTTATGTTATTTTTTGATATGCATTTCTAACAGGTGGATAAAGATTAAGTTTGAGGATTTGATTTATGGTACATCACTGATTCACCCTTGCCCCCCTTTCAGTGATCTCTGATTCTAATAGAAATTCCTTTATGGGAAATTTCTTGGATCTCGCACTTGTCCTCTAAAATCCACCTCATCTTTCTTTCAATCCTGGCCCTCCATCTCCTTTCAATCTTGATTGTCCATCTTAGGCCCCTCAAATCTATAAATTGGAGTCTCATCCCTTCACAAATAATCCATTATTTTCATATTGTCATGTTTTCCATTTGAGCCCAGGCAATCTATTGATCACGCCCATATCATGCCAAAATCATGCCACACTTGAGTCAATATCATTTCAATCCCTATCATCTTGTTGTGTTTTGGAGAGTAATCCACATCCCTCAACATCAAAGAGAAAATAAAGTGGAGACAAGGGTGCAACTTCCACTTCTAGCTCAATTGGAGGAGGTGAAGAAAGAAGGTATAAAAGGGGTTACTTGTTTTATTTTAAATGCTTTGTTGTGTTTATTATTTACTTTATGCATCTAACCTTTTAGCCATTTTTCTCATCCTAAAGTTGGAAAATGAAAAATTATCATTTTGAAATGATAAGGAGATAATGATGAATTATTTAAATCAATTGATGATAATTATGAGGATATTGTATCTATTTTTTAAGTTTCATAAAGAAAAAATATTAAAATTTAATTATATAATATTATATGATTTTCCACTATTCAACTTAAATATAAAAGTATAACCCAATATTTATATGAAATATCAATGGGCCCCGTTTAATGTAATTATTGAGTACATATTGTAGCATGCATGCACTATAGAAACCTACAAAACATAGGAAAATTATAAGAAATGAGGGAGAGAGAGAGAGAGAGGAGGAGGAGGAGGAGGAGGAGGATGACAATGATGACGATGATGATGATAACGATGAAATTGGGTTAAAAATATTGATACTATATGAAAAGTGATAATTTTGTACATTTCTTGGAGGTCATGGGATGACATGGCACATGGAGTGCTAGATCATGTAATGTGATTATGATCTATAAATTCATGGTGGAGAGTCTATATAGGAACCTATAACCACCCATAAAATCACTACTAGAGGATCAATAATAGAATATACTCCTAAACTTGGTTGCATCTATAGGAAAATAAACTATTAGAGAAGGAAGATTGTATACAAAATATAAATATAAGGTGCTGGCAATATGGATGAATTTATTATGTGTTGCATTGTTGTTTTGTCATTGATGTCAACACTAGCTATTATGGTTTTGGTTGTCGATAGATAGGTTTTGGTTACCGATAGAAGATCTAGTGTTACCAACAGAAGAGACTATTTGTTGGACACTTCCGACATGTTTGGATCAATGGAGTATGTTTGGTTTTATGTGTTACATGCTTTTGGAGCATGTTTTGGTCAGTTGGTACTGACTTGGTAATCGAATGCTATCATAAACTCTTGTAAACCCTTACCGACATGAGTTTAAGGTTTAACCGATAGAGCTTTCATTGAGAAATCTTGACAGGATGTATAAGTGGTGTTGGTGCGGCTTCTAGATGGATTTCGGGATGCTGAAGATGTTATTTGATCGTGCCTCAACTGATTGAAGACATTGCTTTGGCATGGTGGACCCAGATTAGGTATGGTGCCTATCTAGGTTATGGACCGATAGCATGTTAACATGTTCTCTACATGTTACCGGGATGATTTATGGATTGGTTATTGTTGTTTTGGTCTTAAGCCGACATGGCATATCATTGTAATATGGATGTATGTAATGATCTTATTGTAATATCTCTTAGGTGGCCAACCTAATTGGTTTAGGCCTTAGGGTTGGTATAAAATGATGTAAGATCTCATTGCAGCAAAATGTTCATGGTCATGAAATGTAATATCATATGCGAAGGAGATTTGGTCGATCATAGGTGATCAAATTGGGATTAAGCAAGAGGTCAAAGGCCTTCGGTATTGAGCTTAACCAAGACTGTAATTAGGCATGGTAGATGTTATCTCTGGCAATTCATTATTTTGGTTTGTTGTCCATTTATATTGAGGTGGTTATAACCTCTCTGTAGTCAGTGAGACTCTTTTGTAATGAGCAGTATGCTATAGGCGGTGTGCCTTCCTGCATGTGCAGGCCCCTCATTGTATCACATACTTTATGCACAAGTATCATCTGACTGTGGGTAGGCTTCCCACCATTGTTTTCCCTTTCTGGTTTTTCCACATACAAATCATGGTGTTATATGGTATGGTTGTATTGTGTTGATTATCTATTTCATTGTTAAGTTTTATTGCTTACCGGTATCTGTTTCTACCATTCTGGTACTTAATGTTTATGTGATTTGGTTAAAGGTTATTAAGTGGATTAATTGATATAATCTATCAACAACTGATTCACCCTCCCCTCTTAGTTGTTGACCAGTTATCCTAACTATTGGTATTAGAGCTTTGGTCCTCTTTTGCAAAAGCTTAACCACTTGAGGTAGATCTTATGGCAACTAATACTTCTAATCCACCGGCAATTATTTTCAGAAGAGAAACCCCTAAGCTTGATGGAACAAATTATGAGATATGGAAAATTTGAATGGAGACTCATCTTAGATGTCTTGGCAAGGATATTTGGCAGATCACTGAGAAAGGATACACACCTTATGATCCGACATCTGGCAATCCTTCTCTTGCAGACCTAGACAAGAATATTGAAAATAATTATAGAGCTAGAGAAGCCCACTTGTGTGCACTTACTAATCAGTAAATCATGGGACTGACTGATAAATCATCGACAAAGGTTATGTGGGATAAATTTAAAACTCTGAATGAAGGTGATCCTACTGTCAAAATTGTGAAACTTGATGGTTACCGGGTGAGGTATGAAAAATTGAAGATGGAAGATAATGAAAGAATTGTTGTGTTTATGGAAAGGGTAAATGAGATTATTATGGGAATTCAATGTTGTGAAGGATCTCTGAGTGAATATGAAATAGTTTCCAAAGTCTTGAGAGCCCTTCCATCGGCTTAAAAGATGAAGGCAACTGCAATTAATGAGCTGAGAACAATGGCAAACACTTCAGTTAACATAGATATTTTGATTGGGAAATTATTTGCTTTTGAGCTTGAAGAATTTGGATCTTCTAGAGCTGTAAAGTTTGAACCTGCTTTTCATGCATCATCATCTATTGGCAAACGTGATTGGAAAGCCCTATATGCAAAAGAACTAGAAGATACGAGGAAAGAAGATGAAGAAGTTGAGAAGCTTGAATCCTTATTTTCTAGAACAGTACCTAAAGGACCGACAGGAAGTAAGTATGAAGGAAAATAACCTTTTAAATGTTTTGCATGTAATAATATTGGTCATTTTGCAACTAGATGTCCTGAAAGGAATGCAAGATTTGGAGAGTTAAGAAAACATTTAAGCCTAATCAGAACAGATATTGATTCAAGAAAATTAAACAATGCTACATAGCAGATGAGGAAGGAGTAAGTGATGACTCTAAGGATGAACCAGCAACAAACTCTGCAGGTGGATTCGACAATGGTAAGGAATGGGTGTTCTATGCTTTAAAGGAAGATGAACTGGAATCGGCTATCATGAATGAAGAAAAGGCCCTTGCAGCAAAAGTTTAAGATAAGGATGAATGGGTAATTGATAGTGGATGCTCACATCATATGACTGGAGATAAATGAAAATTTCTATCCCTACAAGAATACAATGGCGGTCAAGTTAGATTGGGAAATGACAAAGCATGTATAATCAAAGGTAGAGGTATTATTTCTCTAGATGGCAAGCATAATACTAATAATGTATATTATGTAGAGGGTTTAAAGAATTTAATCTTTTGAGTGTTGGTCAACTGGTGGACAAGGGATTCCAACTTCAGTTTAAAGATAGAAAATGCAAAATCATTTAGCAAAACTGGTTTGGAGATTGCAATCAGTACTTAGACTGGAGGTAATATCTTTCACTTGAATACTAGTAATAAGACATGTTTGATTTCTCATATTGATGAGAGTTGGTTATGGCATAAAAGGTTGTGTCATGTTAATTTTAATTGTATTGTTAAGATCAGTATGCAAGGAATGTAAATTGGGAAAGAAAGTTAGAACTTCTTTTAAGAGCATACATGATAAATCTAATGATGTGCTTTATTTTATTCACACTAACTTATGTGGTCCAACAAGGACTAGAAGCTTTAAAGGTGATAGGTATTTCATGTTGATTATTGATGACTATTCTAGAATGATGTGGGTGACTTTTCTAAGGGAGAAGTCTAAAGCCTTTGAGAAATTCAAGATCTTTAAAGCAAAGGTTGAAACAAAAACTGGATTGAAAATCAAATGTCTAAGATTAGATCAAGGTGGCGAGTTCACTTCTCATGCATTCAATAGTTATTGTGAGACAAATAGAATTAGGAGATAGTTATTTGTACCTAGGACTCCTCAGCAGAATGGAGTAGTGGAAAGAAAGATCAAAACCATTTTGGACGCAGTAAGATCTATGATGATGGAAGCCAAATTGCCTCACATTTACTGGAGAGAAGCAGTGAGTACAACAGTCTACACATTCAACAAAGTTCACATCAAAGGTGAAACCAGTAAGAACCCCTTACGAATTATGGTTTGGACATACAACTACTGTTAATTACAGTAGGATTTTTTGAAGTAAATGCTATAGCAAATGGGATGATTCAATTGGGAAGTTTGATCCTAGATGTGATGAAGAAATATTTCTTGGTTATTCAATTCAAAGCAGAGCATATAGATTTTATAACAAAAGATTGCAGAAAATTGTGGAGAGTGCTAATGTGAAAGTGGATCAGCAATACAAAAGTTAATCTATATCATATGATAGGGAACCAGTAGTGGAAATGATCATAACTAAAATGACAATGCCTCAACCGGTACATGAAACTGAGACAGTTACACTGACATAATTAGAAAATTCAACCATGACTGATGATCAGAGCAGTAAACTTGAAGTTCAGAAGACACCAAGGTATGTAAGATTAAATCATTCTGAAGATCAAATCATGGGAGATAGGAACAAGGGAGTTATGACAAGAAGAAGACTGGAAAATGAAGAGGTATGTCCTATTTCTCAAATTGAACCTACATTTGTTATTGAATCTTGTAAAGATAAACAGTGGTTAAAGGTTATAGAAGATGAATTAGATCAAATAGAGAAGAATGAGACTTGGACTTTAGTTCCCTGACCTAAAAAAAAGAATATTATTGGAACTAAATGGGTTTTTAGGAATAAATTGAATGAGGATGGCCAAGTTGTAAGAAACAATGCTAGATTGGTTTGTAAAGGATATTCTCAAATGGAAGGTGTAGACACCCAAAATTGTCCAGTCTAATTAAATAAATATTTTATTTATTTAATTATCTAAGCGTAATTATTCTATTAATTAAATAAATCTTTATTTATTTAATTAATTCATTTATCTTCTTCTAGCCTTATTTCTCATTTAAATAAATACATTTATTTATTTAAATTATCCTTTTCCTAAATTAAATAAATATCTTATTTATTTAATTGATCTCACTCCTTCTATTAATTAAATAAATTTTTATTTATTCTATTAATTCATTAACCTTTTCTACCCATGACACATGTCATTCATCTCTTAACTCATACACTACCTACCCCTTTCATTATTTTATAATTTCTTTTACCTACCCTCTAATCATAGCCGACCTCCTTTTACATCTCTCAATCTTATCCCTCCATTTCATATAGTGTCTTCTATATAAGGAGATGTTTCCTTCATTATCAAACCCCCCTCGTTGACTACTTGACTACACTACACTTTTGAACATAGACGATCCTACTTGCAACCACATTTCCATTCTTTGTTGAGCTCTTGTGCACACATAAAATCCAAGAGCAAATATATCAAGCAAGATCAATGGAGATAGGAAGAATGGAGATCCAAACCCTATTGGACATGTGATGGTATAATCTTTGTGATTTCATTTGATTTGCATTGTCTTAGGTAATCTTCATATGTTATGGTGGATCTTTGTTGTTGTTAGGCTAGGGTTTTGTGGTTGAATTCATTTAGCCTTTCAATATCATTATTATTGTTATTCATGTTCACCATATACATTTTGGCACGCCTCGTGGGACATGTATTTTTGTTAGATCTATGTTTTTTGCAGATTTTTCTAACCCTATATTGTTGTTTTGTAAAACAATTTGGAGAATAATCTTGTGCAGCTAGGGTTTTGGACACAAAATCAAGATCTTGGAGAGATTTGATCATATCTCACAAATGGCTTCAAATTTTGGCATCAATTTTTTTGTGCAAGTTGAAGAAAGTATCAGGAGCTCTCCAACCAAAATTCAAAATCTTTGGAGCACATTTTCATTTTCTATGAAGTTTTTATGATTTTTCATAAAAAACTAATTTTGAGAGCAAATGAGAGATTTTTTTGGATTTTCTTACATTTTTGGAAATATCTCATAATTATACATAGGATTTGTGCTTTGTAATTTTAATTTTGATGTAAAATATTTCCCTAAAAATTGGATCTTTAAAAATTAGGGTTTTTTCTTATTTTGATCAGATCTCACAAACGGCTTCGAATTTTGGCATCAAATTTTTTGTGTAGGTCAAGAAATGTATCAAAAGGATTCAATAAAAATTTTAGATTTTTTAAATCCTTTGTTCAATTTATATGAGGTTTTTATGAGTTTTCATAAAAAATTAATTTTGGGAGCAAATTAGCGAATGTTTTGGATTTTCTTATATTTTTGGAAATATCTCATAATTATACACAGGATCTCTTCTTTGTGATTTTAAATTTGATGCAAAATCATTCCTCAAAAATCAGATCTTTGAAAATTAGGGTTTTGCATTATTTTACTTATATCTCACAAACTGCTTGGATTTGTTGCAAAAAAAATTTTGTATAGGTTTGGAAGACCATCATGACTTTCCAGTAAAAATTTCAGATTTTTTGGATTGATTTTGCATTTTATATGAATTTTTTATGATTTTTCATAAAAAATTAATTTTTGGAGCAATTAGCAATTTTTTTGAATTTTCTTACATTTCTGGAAATCTCTTGAAATTTTACAGGTGTTCTTTTTTATGATGAATCAAATCTTTGAATTGGTCAACAAAATGCATTGTTGAAGGCCCATATTTCACAAAGTCTTTTGGATCTAAAATTTACCTAACTTGTGTGCTTGCAGGAAGGGGTGATTATTTCAAACAATCCAAACTACTAATAAATCTTTGTTGTAGGTCCTTGGCAAGGGTTTTTGGATTTTTATTGTGTGCCTTGTTTTCATAGACTAGCAAACACTTCAATTGGTGCACTAAAATTGAATCATTGTCTTTTGTGTCTTGAGCAATAGGCTCTTTTTGTTTATTCTTTAGAGGGCCTGTCTTCTTGTGTGGTCACTAGGACTACTAGTGAGAAGAGAACGACCCAAGTGGTAGTGAGGAAAACCCACCTCTTCCGAACCACTATAAACAACTGGATTCATGGTGCAAACTATGGGTAACGTGTGTTGATTAGTTCATACCGACACTATGTCTCCCCATAAACCCGTTTGATCAAATTTATTTGATCAGTTGTAGGGTGTAACCCCTACTAGCTGGGAGCCTTCTGTATTTACAGAGCTAAAAGTGCCGCATGTATGGCCACATGAGCGAATGCCCTTACTAGCACCTTTTTGTTTTAGAAGCCAAAATCCTTCTAGTTGTTGAGGCAGGAGGTCGGACCTCTGGCAGCGGCCCACACACATACAGTTCTTAGTAGAGATACAAAGTTCACCACGGGGAGTTTTCATGGGGACTGATGCTTGGCTGACCCGAGAAGTGAGTGTCAAGGGTGGAGCCAATGAGGTCAAGCATCTAAGTATCCGCTCTAAATAGCATAGCCTCGTGGGTAAAACCTCATGTGGGATCAACAACTATTGTCTTGGCCAGCCATAAGAATTGTGCTTGACTTATTTTAAGCATTCAAAACATTCAAGACCAAACAGAAAAAAATTGTGTCTTTTGTGTCTTCAAGTGTATGCAAAACATTTTTACATCAAACAACAAACTTTTCTTGGAGTCATTTTGAGTCTAAACACTTGCAAACATTGAGTCCTCATCAACATTGTGTCCTCTTGTCACAAAAAATAGTCAAACATCCAGATTTGGTCACAACCAACAACTTCACAAATTGGAAAAATTTTACAGTCCAGCAAACAAGAGCAATCAGTTTCAGAATTCTTGAGCTTCCTAGGTTGTTTCTCTAGTTTTTCATCTAGCATTCAACTTGTCTTTGGGTCTCACAAAGTCCATCATTGCTTTACATCTTGCATTAAATTTACATTTGTCTAAACTTGAGTCAAAAGGTCACTTGCTTGTCATCATCGTACTTTGTCAACACACTACATACAACAACATTTTGCTAAGTGGTCCCTCATCAAGGTCTATCACCTTTGGGTCTCATTTGGTCTTACTTAGAGTCAAGTTCAACTTACCTCATCAAGAGAAACTATCCTCTCTTTGGAAGCCACACCTACTCTACTACATATATACTTGGTCTTACACTTTGAACATTGCAAGTACACCTCAGATTCATTTACATTCCATCCAACTCTTGGTCTTCCATACTTTTTCCAATTTCATCTAGTCTCACACATCTCGGTCAATACCTAGTTCATGGTTGAAACCCGTCTTCAAAAATCTAGGAGAGAAACTAAAGAGGCTCGAGAGTCTGCAAACATGAGTGCCTATGAGTATGACAATGATGTATTTTTCAATTCTGATCATACTACATTACCTGACATGGATGCCTATAGAAACATTCCAAATGTTGAGAACATGGACACTACAAACAACAATGACAATATGGACAATATTTCAGTACATTCGGAAGAAGTGGAAGACACGATTATGAATCCCCATTGTAATCGATTGGTTGAGGAAATAATAAGGAGGGATAGACAATATTTCTTACAAATGATGGCACAAAGTGGAACCAAGATACCTCATGATTTTGACATGTCTCAAATAATGGAAAATAGACCTTTGTAACAAACTCACTCCAACATGGATCAAAGGAGGCCTAATAGTGGAGGCAATAGAGGACCACATATGGTTCCTGAATCACCATCATCTTTGTTTAAAAAAATAGAGGTCCCTTACACACATGGTCAAGCATATGATACTCACCTTCACAGACCATTATGGAGGTCTTATGTAGAAAAATATGCTCAATCACATACCAATGCTAAGGATCAACCACCAAAGCAATTGGATATTCAAAGGCATGCTCAAAAATTGGACACAAGGAAACCCCACATCAAATTTGGGGGCAACACACTAGAAAAAACTCATGACATGCCTGTAGAGTATGGTATACATGGACAAAATAGATATTTTGTTCCTCAACATGAATCTATACCAAGTGGTCCATATATGCATCATCATTATAGACCTCCTCCATATGAACATGTGTATGATAAATACCATCCATATATGCAACATGCTCCTCCTCTAATTGGTGCCTCAAGCATAGGGTATGGTCCAAGAAGTCGATCTCCACCTAAGAGCAATTTGGAACAACAAATTAAGGACTTTCAAAAGAAAATGGAGGACATGAATACACCGAAGCCAATTTACACAATGAGAGACATATGTCCTTATCCATTTGACAAGAGCATTCCAATGCCTCCTTTTCCTACACACTTTGTGACACCTAAGTTTGATAAATATAGAGGAAAAGGGGATCCTAAGGCACACATAAGACAGTTTTTCATAGCTTGCATTGAGATAGCAGCAGAAGAGACATATTTGATGAGATTATTCTTACAGAGATGGTTCTCCCAACTTCCACCTGGAATTAAGTCATGGGGTGACTTAGCAGAGGCATTTATTCAACATTTCTCCAACAATATAGAGACAGACATATCAGTCACTACTTTGTGCAACACCAAGCAAAAAGAGGGAGAGTCTTTTTCATCATTTTTACAAAGATGGAGGAATCTAGCTAGTAGATGCTCTTTTGAAATTCCACAAAAACAAATGGTAGAAATGTTCACCCAAAATGTTTACAAAGAGATTGGTTATGACTTAAGAAAAGCTTGTTTGTCCACCTTCAAGGACGTCATTGAAAAAGGCTTAGTGATAGAAAAGGTCCTAATTGAACACAGTCAATGATGGTGTTGTTGATGCCAATACAGTGCGACCCAATTTTTTTTTTTCTAGATCAAATCAGGTGAATACTCAAACAACTTCTAAATTATGAAGGAAGTACACTCCATTGGGAGAACCACTTGAGTCAGTTTTCAAAAAGCTAGTGCCAAACAAGGTAATCACTATTCCAGATTTTCCTCCATATGAACCAAAGGTTAAACCAAATTGGTGGAATGATGATGAATATTGTGAATTTCATAAGAGCAAGGGTCATAAGACAGGAAATTGCCATCGACTAAAGAACATCATACAAGATCTCATTGATAGGGGTGACATTGAGATTGAAGGGCACTCATCCAATCAAGAACATGAGATGTTTAAGGAACCATTCCCAAAACATGACAAAGGAAAAGCTAAAGTCAGAGATGATCAAACCAACTATACCAGAGCATCCTACAACTATGATTCAACTATCAATCACATCTCGATGGACAATTACATCTCTACCATTATCATCAAGGACAAAAATCCTGAGAATTCTACCCAGAGACCCAAGATTGTCCTAAAAGGCGTTGGATCTTCTTCTGAACCTACCTCTGAATGTCATGTTACAACCCGTCGAGGTAAAATCACTTTGCAAGGTGCTCCAGCCAAGAACACCACTTCCTCATCAACCAAACCTGAGTATGACCTTGTAGAACAATTAGGGAAGACACCCGTGCTCATCTCCATTCTTGAGCTCCTATGCATATCCCCCGCACATAAATCCATTCTTGACAAAATCTTGAGAGAAACTATCGTTCCTACTGATCTAAACATGGACCAGTTTCAAGCCATGGTGGGATACCTTTCCATTCCACACTCCCTTACATTCACAGAAGCCGATGATGCCTCCGTAAGTCAGCCACATAATGCACCATTACACATTGAAACCTTCATACACAAACATAGAATCAAATGAGTCCTGATAGATGGAGGAGCAGGTCTAAACATTTGTACATTGAGCACTATTAAACAACTAGGATATTTTAATAAAGCTATGAATTCTAAAAACAAAATTACCATCAAGGCATATGATGATGAAGAGCATTTATCCAAAGGCACAATCACCTTACCTCTCAGAGTTGGGCCAATTACTAAGGATGTAGTTTGTCAAGTCCTAGACCTTAATCTCACATACAACATATTGCTAGGACGTCCATGGATTCATGAGATGAACGTGGTACCATCTACATATCATCGATGTATCAAGTTCCCTCATAATGGAGTTGAAGTGACCGTCAAAGCTGACCCAGACCCATTCATATATTGCAACAATCTGCAACCTTGATCAGAAATAACAATCCTAGTCAATCGAGAAGCTATTCCTTCATCAGCATATGTGGATCCAGAATCCTTGAAACCTTCTACATCAAAGCAAGCAGAGCTCAAAGAAAAGTTCAAGATTAAAGACATGGGATGTGGTGAGTATATCTTTCATGTTGATCAACTCCCACTATCTCCTATGGTATTCGGTCGACAGGAACAATCTACAAACAATTTAAAATGCCAAGGAATTGGTGTGAACCACCTAGTGTTGTGGCTACTAAGTCCAAATGCAAATCTCCTCTAGTGGTGCAAGCAACTCTTGATATCAATAGTCCTAAGAGTGGTTCCAGCAAAGAATCTATTGAGTGTATCGCCAACCCTCTTGATAGCTCACATAGCTTTACCATTTCATCCACTCATTCCATTTCCACTTCTCTCCCAGACTTGGATCAACAAGAATTACAAAAGCCCTTACTAACTGGGGATCAAAAATCACACTTTGAAAAGAAAAATTTAAAAGTCAAAAATAAAGAAAAGTCCTTTAGTCCAAATCAAAATAAAAAGCTATTGGACTCTACACTAATCAAAGTCAAGGATAAAAATTCTATGAAGCAAACAGAGCAAGAGTTGATCTCCCCTAATATCAAAATAATTGGGGGCAAAAATTCTAAAATTTTAAGTCAAAAAGCATACTTGTTGATCCTAAGTCTCCATCATGCTATCCTACTTTCACTTCTTTTCGCAATCATAAGCCTTCATCACTCATCCACTTGTTCCACACATCCTTTCCCTTCTGGAGATACATCATGGACCTTTAATGGAGCTTCCTCGAGGGACTTTGTTATCAAGGATGCCCAAACTTCTTTAGGTGACATGCATATGGGCCCATGTAGTCCACACACTAGTAATTCTATCTCAGTTCCTTCATCAAGGAAGACAATCACTCGAGCTACACATCATTCAATCAAGGAATAACGCAACTACAATCATAAGGTTAAGCCTCGCACATTTGAGGTAGGTGATTTGGTTCTCAGAGAAAACCCCCAAAATTAGCAAGACAGAGAGAAGAAGGACAAGTTCAAACCAAACTGGCTTGGTCCTTACATCATTACAACAACATATGGATCTAGGGCATATCAGCTCTCAACTACAAAAGGTGAACCTTTGGAGGATCCTATCAATAGCATGCACCTTCGCAGGTTCTACACATAGCTCTTTGGAATATCCTAATTCAAAAAATACAAAAAAAATCAAAAATACAAAAAATACAAAAAAATCAAAAATTTCAAAAATACAAAAAAAATCAAAAAATTCAAAAATACAAAAAAATTTATTAAACAAAAAAAATCGTTACTTGGTGAAAACCTAGCAAACAAGCGCCTTGTGACACAAAAAAACATTGAAAAATCAAAAAAAGTAAAGAGAAATAATTTCGTCCAACGGTGAAAACCACTTCGGTGGCACCCTGGGCAAGTACCATGGTGAAAACTGGGTCACCAGCGCCATGTGTAGAGACATTGCTCCTCCCTCCTTCAGGATTCTCTTTCATCACTTCACTTTGCACACACTCGCGACCAATTCATCCATAATAAACTTACACAATCCCATCATGGCTTGTTATTGATCTACCCAAGATTGGTTCGTCATTCATAATAAACCTCCCTTTTCACTCATTTCCAACTATAATAAATCAGCTCCTATCTGTGGTTAAGGAAAATCCTACGTCTAGTGATGGGTGTGGAACTAAGAACATCACATGTTTCGAGGAGTACAGTTTCTTCCAGCTTCCTTTAGTCTATCCGCGCACAATCCGCAATAAAGCAACATTTGCATCACAGATCTGCAATAAAGTATCAGTTTCATGGATTCAGTCAGTTTCAGATGAGACACAACAGCAACAATGGGCTTCAACAAATCAAATCTTTCAACAAACTTAGACAACATATGGTTCCGTGCTATCTATCCTTTTTGTGAAAGTAAACATTGTGACCACAATCAAATAAGACTTATACAAGTGACAAGAGACACTAAACTTGAGGACTACAGTGGATGTTGGTGTCAAGTCTTGGTTTTCTTTTGATTTTATCTTTTGGTGACATGTCTTTTAGCTTTTTCAGGATATCTCTGACTAGAGATTCTATCTCCAGGATGTCTTTGACTAGAAAGGCGAGGATGGCGTATCATCACCTATTTGTATTTGCTATATGTGGATTGTCTCTTAGTAATGCTATGACTTGTCCAAGGATATGAGGACACTGTGAGTCTAGTATGAACTGGGGCATTCCTTGTTTGTGACTGTCTTATCTCCATGCAAATAGGTACAATGACTTTCTGGGTCAAACATATGCCTCGATTGTCATAACCTACTTGCCATAATAAAGCTCAATGATGATAATGCACAAGAAGCTCTTTCACTTTCATATCTTCTATCTTTCATCCCCCTTTCTTGATTGACCTCCATCGTCCTTCTTGAGTCCGTGTAGCCCGCTATCACATGACTGAGTATAATGACACACCAAAAATATTTGCATTTCATGTAGTTGCACCTGCATTACCACATATAAGCATTTCATACATACATATAGATATCACAACTGCATCACATCCTGCACACAACACCTGTTAGCACAATTTACATTTGCATTATCATATTCATCTACATTACATACATTCACATTTGCATCATGCATAGACATATAAAACATAAAAGAAAAAATATATATATTGCATTGCATCATATACATATTTGCATCCATATCATAAGCATCACATAGAAACATAGGTACGCATGCATATAACTACTGCAAAGATGAATCATCTCATATATATAATCATAAGTGTCATGATACAATAATGTCAAAATCATATGGCTACAATCACCCGAAGGTTTCTACATCATCATACAAAATGGTAAAAAATTGATACATAGGGAGCCCTCTACGGCTATGATGAACTCCCGCCCTTGGAGCTGGCTGGCCTTGACGGAGTCTGAGCCCTGGAAGGACCCACCCCATGATCATCTCTCCTATCACCTCTATCTGCTGAGCCTAGTTGTCTCATCCTCCTCCTCTCCTCCTCCTCCCCAATCCTATAGCCAATCCTCGTGTCGCCCTATCCAGACAGAGGAACCCACTGATCACTCCTACCAATACTACTGGTAGTGCTAATCCTGTCTATGTCATCGTGTCCCATGCCACATGTCCCACCCTCATCTCTAGTCCCAAATACTAGAACACTCATCTAAGGGCATCCCTATCTTCATCTCGATCGTACGGAATCAGCTCCCCATCGATCAGTATCTGCAGAATCTTGTATACATCCTCCAGGGTGACTGTCATCTCCCCCATCGACAAATGAAAAGTGCAAGTCTCAGGGTGCCACCTCTCCACCAGTGTAGTCAGTAATCCCATGTTCACCTGAAACTCAGGCACATACCAAAATTAAAATAAATACTGTTATTTATTTAAATTATCCTTTTCCTAAATTAAATAAATATTTTATTTATTTAATTGATCCCACTTCTTCTATTAATTAAATAAATCTTTATTTATTTAATTAATTCATTAGCCTTTTCTACCCATGATACATGTCATTCATCTCTTAATTTATATACTACCTACCCCTCTCATTATTTTATTATTTTCTCTACCTACCCTCTAATCATAGCCAACCTCCTTTTACACCTCTCAATCTTATCCCTCCATTTCATATAGTGTCTTCTATATAAGGAGATGCTTCCTTCATTATCAAACCCCCCGTTGACTACTTGACTACACTACACTTTTGAACATAGGCGATCCTACTTGCAACCACATTCTATTCTTTGTTGAGCTCTTGTGCACATAAAATCTGAGAGCAAATTTATCAAGCAAGATCAATGGAGATAGGAAGAATGGAGATCCAAACCAAATTGGACATGTGATGGTATAATCTTTGTGATTTCATTTGATTTGCATTGTCTTAGGTAATCTTCATATGTTATGGTGGATCTTTGTTGTTGTTAGGCTAGGGTTTTGTGGTTGAATTCATTTAGCCTTTCAATATCGTTATTGTTGTTATCTATTTTCACCATATACATCCTGCACACAACACCTGTTAGCACAATTTACATTTGCATTATCATATTCATCTGCATTACATACATTCACATTTGCATCATGCATACACATATAAAACATAAAAGAACAAAATATATATATATTGCATTACATCATATACATATTTGCATCCATATCATAAGCATCACATAAGAACATCTCATCATATAGGTACACATGCATATAGCTACCGCAAAGATGAATCATCTCATATATATATATAAAGTGTCATGATACAATGATGTCAAAATCATATGGCTACAATCACCCGCAGGTGTCTACATCATCATACAAAAATGGTACAATACTGATACATAGGGAGCCCTCTATGGCTATGATGAATTCCCTCCCTCAGAGCTAGCTGGCCTCAACGGAGTCTAAGCCCTAGAAGGACCCACCCCAAGATCATCTCTCCTGGCCCCTGTGTCCTCTGCAGCCACCCCTCGTGTCACCCTATCCGGACAGAGGAACCCATTGATAACTCCTACCAACACTGCTGGTAGTTCTAATCCTATCCATGTCATGGTATCCCACACCACATGTCCCAGCCCTCATCTCCTATCTCGGATCCTGGAACACTCATCTCAGTGAATCCCTATCTCCGTCTCAATCATAGGGTACTAACTCCCCATCGACCGGTATTCGCAGAATCCTGTATACATCCTCTAGGGTGATTGTCATCTCCCCCATCGGCAAACGAAAAGTGCAAGTCTTAGAGTGTCACCTCTCTGCAAGTGTAGTCAACAATCCCATGTTCGCCCGAAACTCAGGCACATACAAAATATGTCTCAATCCCATAGCCTCAATCACAGCTCGGTCCTCGGCTGTCAACTTAGGTTGCAAACTCTGAGTCGATGGGAATCTCTCCCGTGACTCCAGCATAGGTAAATACTCCTCCAGTCATACAAATTAATCATCTCAGTCCTAGTGACACTCACTGTTCATCACAAAGTGTTGCTTCTATCCTAGTGGTACTCCCTGTTCATCACAAAGTACTACGTGTTTGGCACTCCCTGTTCATCACAAAGTGCTTCTCACATTTGCACTCACTATTCATCACAAAGTGCTACTCATATTTTAGTACTCCCTGTTCATCACAAAGTACTATATCTTGGTATTCATTGTTCATCACAAAGTGCCTTGATCTATCCTATCCTAGAGCCTCTACTTGAGTGAATCCTCTTGAGAAGTTTCCTAATTGGCAACGTATGTTCTATCCTAGAATTGTCAATCCTAGCCCTATTTGTTATCCTAGTCTTCCCTAGAGGACCTTCTTGAGTGTATCCTCTCAGCAGCTTATCCAATCGACAACGTATGTTCATCACAGAACTGTCGATTTGACCTAGAAGACAAAAATTCACATTTTTGGACACAAACATGCTTTCATGACATAAACACTCTTTTAGACTGCATAAACGCGACTGGCACCAACGCAGACACGCCTACACATTTTTGACAGTTTTTGGACCCTATTCTAAGCACATTTATTACTCTACCTAGCATGCATTAATGACAACAATAAATGCATCAAAGTACAAGGAGGTTTTGTGGTACTTACTGGCTCTCTTGCCTCTGCTAGCCTCTGAAATCGGCGAACGCGATCGAATCTGTGAGCCATTGCCATCGTTGCTGACTGTTGTTGCTCTATCTTGCTCTGCACTCTGATCTCTTGGATGTGTGGATGACAATGAGGATGTTTTCCCCTCATGGTTTATCTTATAGACTACCCTAGCCCTAGTCTCTTATGTCAGTCTTTGTTATCCTGTGACTTTGTCACTTTATCTAGTCAGTCCATTATAGCCTTTCTTTCTTATCGAGAGATTGTCTGTGGTCTTTTCACACATTTTCATCCAATCTCTTGAGGGGGCATATCATTCCCATCTTGGGGCAACTCTGTATCAGTTCATCTTATCTTCTTTGAAACAACGCGACAAGCCGCATTGTCTCAAAGAGGGGCAAAATGTAGACACCCAAAATTGTCTAGTCTAATTAAATAAATATTTTATTTATTTAATTGTCTAAGCTTAATTCTTCTATTAATTAAATAAATCTTTATTTATTTAATTAATTCATTTATCCTCTTCTATCCTTATTTCTCATTTAAATAAATACATTTATTTATTTAAATTATCCTTTTCCTAAATTAAATAAATATCTTATTTATTTAATTGATCTCACTCCTTCTATTAATTAAATAAATCTTTATTTATTTAATTAATTCATTAACCTTTTCTACCCATGACACATGTCATTCATCTCTTAATTCATACACTACCTACCCCTTTCATTATTTTATTATTTCTTTTACCTACCCTCTAATCATAGCTGACCTCCTTTTACACCTCTAAATCTTATCCCTCCATTTCATATAGTGTCTTCTATATAAGGAGATGCTTCCTTCATTATCAAACCCCCCTCGTTGACTACTTGACTACACTACGCTTTTGAACACAGGCGATCCTACTTGCAACCACATTTCCGTTCTTTGTTGAGCTCTTGTGCACACATAAAATCTATGAGCAAATATATCAAGCAAGATCAATGGAGATAGGAAGAATGGAGATCCAAACCCTATTGGACATGTGATGGTATAATCTTTGTGATTTCATTTGATTTGCATTGTCTTAGGTAATCTTCATATGTTATGGTGGATCTTTGTTGTTGTTAGGCTAGGGTTTTGTGGTTGAATTCATTTAGCCTTTCAATATCATTATTATTGTTATCCATTTTCACCATATACAGAAGGAATTGATTATGGTGAGACATTTGCACCTGTAGCTAGAATTGAAGCTGTTAGACTATTTCTTTCCTATGCAGCTTATAAGAACTATAAGGTTTATCAAATGGATGTTAAATGTGCATTTTTGAATGGTGAACTTGAGGAAGAAGTATACATTGAGCAACCTGATGAATTTTCACTAACAGATGATAAAGATATGGTTTGCAGATTGAAGAAAGCTTTATATGGATTGAAACAAGCTCCTAGAGCTTGGTATCAAGGTTGGCTAAATATCTTTTGAGGCTTGGTTTTACTAAAGGTAGTGCTGATAGTAATTTATATTATAAGATCACTGATGATGATATTCTGATTATTGAAGTATTTGTCGATGATATCATTTTTGGAGGAGAAGATAAATTGTGCATGGAATTTTCTAATAAAATGAAGAATGAATTTGAAATGTCCATGATTGGTAAGATGAGATTTTTCTTAGGTTTGCAGATTACTCAAATTGACAAAGGCATTTTTATCTGTCAAACTAAGTATCTAAGGGAATTGTTGAAGAAGTTTGGTATGGATAATTCCAAACCGGTAAGTACTCCTATGGTGACAAGTGAGAAATTATCTATCAAGGATACATCTACACCTGTAAATCTGACAAGGTATAAGTCTATGATTGGTGTTTGTTATATCTAACTCAGAATAGATTGGATATTATGAATGCAGTAAGTATTGTTTCAAGATATCAAATTAATCCTAAAGAAAATCATGAATGTGTAGTAAAGAGGATATTCTGGTATTTGCAAGGAACAATAGAATATGGCTTGTGGTATTCTAGAGATGATCATTTCACTTTATGTGCATATACTAATTCAGATTGGGCAGGAGATACCGATGACAGGAAGAGAACTTCTGGTGGAGCTTTCTTTCTTGGAAAGAAATTGGTTTCATGGATAGACAAAAAATAGTCATGCATTTTTTTATCTACTGTAGAAGTTGAATATGCTGCAGTAGCAACTAATTGCACTCAAGTCTTGTGGATGAAGCAAATGTTGAAGGATATCAAGGTAAAGTGTAGTGAACTGGTAGTTATCTATTGTGATAACTTTGGAGCTATTGACAGTTGGAATTTATATGAAGATTGCATTAATGATATGTTATGTTGTCATTGATGCCAATTAACCGGTAATGAAATTATTGATATTGTTGCTAATATTGTTACTATAATCGTTAGGAAGAATTTGTGAGGAGAACAGGTAATCGGTGTAAACCTTATTTATTGATCTAAACGGTAAAACCTACCTGTTGTTTTTGATAAACCCTAACTGATTAATTTTGATGAATTGATTATATTGGTTTATGATCTGATGATGAGCGGTAATAATTATGACACGTATGATTATTGTATGAAGACAATTCCAAGAGATTTCGGCAATTTTTTGTAATAGTTTTTATCTAGGGAATGAGAAAATGTATTGCATCTAATGCAAATCGTGTCATGAGTTACTAAGTTTGATGAAGTGGTGATCAAGGAGAGATCAAGGTTTTCTTGATTGATGTGCGGAGATTGCTATGTACTCCAATGATCAATCTAGGTTTTCTTGATTGAAGGTTTGTTGTGTTACAGAACTGATTGATTTGTTTATAAGGTCAATGAAGTTGTTTAGTTTAATGAGTTGGCAAAGAGTGAGCATAGATCAGTTAAGTGTGTGGTTGCCGAACCGGATGATGTATCTATAGTTTGAGTAAAGGTAGATAGGAGCATAAAATGGATCTGATCAAGAAAGTGTAGTGCTATTCAGACAGATAAGAAAACTCCTATTGTTTTCTAACAATTACAGCAGAATTAAAATCCCCTAACCAGGTAAGTTCTAACAAGCTTGGTGCTATTCAAATCCTCTAACAAGGTGGTCCATTAGATTGGATTTTCAAATCCTCTACCGAGGTTACTCCTTATAGGGTATTACTTCCAACAAGGCATTTATAGTCAATCCTTTAACCGGGTGATTCCTAATAGGATCATTTCTTAACAAGGCTTTTTGTAAATCTTTAAAAGGCTAGGCTCCTAACAGGGCGAACTTCAGAAGAGTTCAGATAGTTATCTTGTGAGTCTCATCTCACCGTGGTTTTTACCTATTTGGGTTTCCACATCAAAATTATTTGTGTCAATTGGTGAATATTTTTGTGGTTTCATGGTTGATTTACTTAACTACTTAACTACTTTTATAAGTCATGATAACTAGAAGCATTGAGAAATGAAGAAGTTGTTTACTATTAATTTGTTGTAATAGTCAACCGGTTTATCTTATGAGTTTTTATCTTGAAAGAGGTATTACATTGTTAGTTCTAAGTTTATTTTGAGAGATTGATTTATGAGATTGGTGAAGTTTGTATCAATTCTTCTATCTACTAATTCAAACCCCCCCCCTCTCAGTAGTCGACCAGATACTTATTATTTCATCATACCATCAATTGGTATCAGAGCATTCCAGGTCCTCTAAGGTATTAGCCTAACAAATTGAGGTAAAGATCTTGTAGATCATGATCAAGAAGGAAGGTTTGAAGTTTAATAAAGAGAACTACAGGATATGGAGTGATAGAATGAAAATTTATATCAAGAGTTTGGGAAGTCAATATTGGGAGCATGTCAATACTAAGTATGTTGCACCTACTGGGATGGTGACTAATGATCAGAAGAAAGAGCAACAAGAAAATCATCAAGCATTGGAGGCTATTATCAGGTCATTGTCTCATACAGAGTATGTAGATGTTCATGGTCTTGAAACTGCATATGAGGTATGGAAAAAACTTGAAGAGATTTATAACGGTGATGAACATGTTAAGATTGCTAAAGAAGAGAGTCTAAGAGGAAATTTTGATAACATGTGGATGGTTGAAGGTGAGAATATCCAGTAGTATGGTCAAAGGATAAAAGAGATAGTCGGTAAAATTAAAAGTGTAGGAGGTAAAATGGAAGATTCCACAGTGATTAGTAAGTTACTAAGAACCCTCCTACCAGTCTACGCTATCTGAGTTGTAGCTATTCAAGAGTTGAAGTCCATTGACAAAATTAACATAACTCTTGACTCCATCATTGGCAAGCTTACTACTTTTGAATTAAATGGTTATGATGGTAGTGTACAGAAATATGAGTTTACATTTAGAGATTTTGTTTCTAACCCATATGTGAGAAAAAGTAGAGATGCTAGTCACAACTATGAATCCAGATCCAGCAGAGAAGCTGATGATAAAGACAGTTTAGTTGAGCTTGAAGCATTGTTAGCCAAGCAGTTGCCTAGAGGTATACATAAATATAGAGGTAAATTACCTTTGAATTTTTTTGCATGCAACAAGATTGGACACATTGCTGCTAACTGTCCTAATGGTGATAATCAACACAAATGAGAGAAATTCAAGAAGTACAAGGGTAAAGGCAAAAGAGATTGTCTTATTGTTGTTGATGGTGGTATCACTGATGAGGAATCTGAACGTGATGGTAACAAAGACATTGTGTTTGTAGCCATTAAAGAAGAGATAATAGACTAGAAGGCATTAGTATCAAAGATGGATAATTCTGATGATTGGATCATTGATAGTGGTTGTTCACATCACATGACCAGTGATCGGAGCAAATTTCTTTCTCTAAAGGAATTTGATGGTGAGTTGTAAGATTTGGTAATGACTAACCCTACATGGTTAAAAGTAAGGGAACTATTTCTCTTAATGGAAAGAGAAGTGCAAATTATGTCTATTGGGTTGAAGGTCTAAAGCACAATCTTTTGAGTGTGACACAACACAATGACAGAGGATACCCATTAGAGTTTAAAAATGGTATATGCAAAATCGATGACAACAAAGGTGAACTAATTGAAACCAAGAGCAAACTAAAGGTAACTTGTTTCACCTAAATCCTAAAGTCACTAACTGTTTAATTGTAAAGAGAGATGATATTTGGCTTTGGCATAGGAGATTTTTTCATATAAATTTTGATAACATTGTTAAAGGAAGTAAGTCCAAGACAGTGAGAGGTTTGCCTCAGTTAGACAAATCGGTTAATGCTTTGTGCAAAGAATGTCACTTGGGAAAGATGACATCCTCAACTTTCAAGAGCAAATCTTTTTCAGTAGAACATTTGTTAGATTTGGTTCATACAGATATTTGTGGACCAATAAGAACAAAAAGTATTCAAGGTGACAGATATTTTATGATCTTCACTGATGATTGCTCAAGGATGATGTGGGTCACATTCTTGAAGGATAAGACTGAAGCTTTTGGTAAGTTCAAGGCATTTAGGGCCTTAGCTGAGAAAGAGAGCGGTAAGAAGATAAAGTGTCTGAGGATAGATCAGGGCAGTGAATTTACTTATGAGGAATTCACTAGGTATTGTGAAGAAAATGGTATCAAACGGCAACTTTCTACACCAAGGACACCACAACAAAATGGTATCGCAGAGAGAAACAAATGATCGGTTGTTGAAGCTGCTAGGACGATGTTGATACAAGGAGGTGTAGCAAAAACTTTCTAGAGAGAAGCTATCAACATAACTATCTACACTATGAATCATATTCTAGTAAAGAGAGGAAAGGACAAGACTCCTTATAAATAATGGTATGGTAGATCACCTGATGGTAGTTATTTCAAATATTTGGAAGAAAATGTTTTATTAAGAGAGGTGAGTATATTAGCAAATTTGAGGCTAAAAGTGATGAAGGTATATTTCTTGGTTATTCCAACAAGTAAGGCCTACAAGTGTTTTAACAACTAAACACAGAGAATTATTGAGAGTGCTAATGTTTGAGTGGATGAAAATCCTAAAGTCTCAGAGGAAACCAGTTCAAAGAAAAAGGATGAAGATCCTTGCATTTTATTTTTGGAACTAGAATCTGTTAAATCTAAAACTGACAAAGCAAATATTGATGTACCAGTTCAACCAGAACAGATAAATTCATAAGAAGATGATGATAATGAAGAAGTTGAACCTAAAAATAATGATCATGTTATTCCAAGATATGTGAAACTGAATCACAATCCTGAATAGATTATTGGGGATAAGGATGAGTACTAACCAGAAGAAGAATCAGAGAGAATTCTTTCATGATCTCCATTATTGAACCAAGAACTGCTAAGGAAGCATTTGGTGATGATCATTGGGTTAAAGCTATGGAGGAGGAATTAGATCAAATTGAGAAGAACAACACATGGACCCTAGTACCCCGACCAATAAATAAAAATTTGATTGGTACTAAGTGGGTATTCAAGAACAAGTTGAATGAAGATGGTGTTGTGGTTCACAACAAAGCTAGGTTGGTTTGCAAAGGTTATGCACAAGAGGAAGGAGAAGACTATGGTGAGAATTTTGCACCAATGGAAAGACTAGAAGGTGTCAGAACTTTACTTGCATTTGCAACACACATGAAATTCAAGGTATACCAGATGGATGTTAAGTCAATATTTTTGAATGGGATACTAGAAGAAGAAGTATACATTGAGCAACCAGAAGGTTATGCTCTGACATATAAGAAAGACAAGGTATGTAGATTGCATAAATATTTATATGGATTAAATCAAGCACCAAGAGAATGGTATGAAAGGCTTCATACACATCTAATGAAGATAGGTTTTCTGAGAACCAGTGATGATAGTAACATATATCTCAAATCTGAAGGAGATAAAATACTAGTCAACGAAGTATTTGTTGATGATATCATATTTGGAGGTAATGATGACATGAGCAATAGTTTTGTAGATGAAATGAAAAAGGAGTTTGAAATGTCTTTAGTGGGAGAAATAAAAAATTTCATAGGCTTGCAAATACAACAAATGAAGAATGGTATTTTCATCACACAGTCTAAGTATGTGAAAGAGGTGTTGAAGAAATTTGGCATGAGTGATTGTAAACCAATTGGGATACCTATGGTTAAAGGTTGTAAGTTTTCTAAGGAAGATGAGTCCAAATCTGTTGATGAGAAGGAATACAGGTCAATGATTGGAAAATTGCACTATGTTGTTCACAACAGACTAGACATAGCTCATGTAGATGGCATAGTTGCTAGATTCCAGAAGATTCCTAAGGAAACACATCTGATAGCAACCAAGAGAATTTTTAGATATCTGAAAGGTACTGTTGATTATGGGTTATGGTATCCATATGGAGGAAATTTTGACTTGAAGGTGTACACAGATGCAGATTGGGTAGGAAATGTTGATGACCAGAAAAGAGAAACCGGTGGAGCATTTTTTCTTGGAGGAAGACTTGTTTCATGGAGTAGTAAGAACCATAGTTGTACTTCACAATCTATTGTTGAAGCTGAGTATATTGTAGCTTACATGAATTGTACACAAGCTATATAGATGAGGCATATATTGGAAGGTTTTAAGATGAAGATTTCAGAACCTATAAAGATTTTATGTGATAATACCAGTACCATAAATATTTCCAGGAACCATGTTTTGCAGGCATGAACCAAGCATATTGAATTGAAGTATCATTTCTTGAGGGAGAAAGTATAGAGTAAAGATTTGATCTTAGAGCATGTTTCTACCAAGGAGCAGTTTGTAGATATTTTTACTAAACCTCTGCCTAAGACTAATTTTGAGTATCTTAGAAGTTAGCTAGGGGTTGTCCCTCTTCATGAAGTCAATTAAGTATGATATAGATTACATCAGTCTTGAAGCTAATTGCAAAATTTTACAGAAGGATTGGTGTAGAAGTGGATTTATTCCACAGGGGGAGCATCAAGTTGCAAATTGTTGATGATGCATAGTGAAATTTGACATTACATGTTTTACTTTCAATTTGGCAGTCAAAGGGGGAGAAGAATTATGTGTTTATGGGAAGGAGAACCAGCAAAAAGCTGAAGACATGGAGAGCATGGTGAATACTTGGTAATGTAAATCAGGATTCCTATTCACAATCACGCAACAATCAATGGTATTGATATTTGTATTTCCATCAATGCCAAAGGGGGAGATTGTTTGCATTTGCATGAAGATTACATTAATGATATGTTATGTTGTCATAGATGTCAATTAACCAGTAATGATATTGTTGATATTGTTGTTAATATTGTTACTGTAACTGGTAGGAAGAATTTGTGAGGAGAACCAGTAACTGGTGTAAACCTTATCTATTGATGTAACCGGTAAACCCTACTTGTTGTTTTTTATAAACCCTAACCGATTAAGTTTGGTGAATTGAATATATTGGTTTATGATCTGATAATGAGCAGTAATGATTATGATGTGTATGATTATTGTATGAAGATAATTCCAAGATATTTTGGTGATTTGTTGTAATGGTGTTTGTCTAGGGAATGAGCAAATGTTTGCATCTAATGCAAAGTGTTTAATGAGTTACTAAGTTCGATGAAGCGGTGATCAAGGAGCGATCAAGGTTTTCTTGATTGATGTGCAGAGATTGTTATGTAATCCAATGATCATACTTGAACTGATTTGTTTGTAATCTCTATGAGAATTAGGTTTTTGTTGTGTTACCGACCTGATTCATTTGTTCATAAGGTCAATGAAGTTGTTTAGTTTAATGAGTTGGCAAAGAGTGAGCATAGATCAGTTGAGTGTGTGGTTGTCGAACCAGATGATGTATCTGCAGTTTGAGTAAAGGTAAATAGGAGCATAAAATAGATCTGATCAAGCAAGTGTAGTGATATTTAGACAGATTAGCAAACTCCTGTTGTTTTCTAATTATTGCAGCAAAATTGAAATCCCCTTACCGGGTAAGCTCTAACAAGCTTGGTGTTATTCAAATCCTCTAACAAGGTGGTCTATTAGATTGGATTTTCAAATCCTCTATCGAGGTTACTCCTTACAAGTTATTGCTTCTAACAAGGCATTTGTAGTCAATCCCTTAACTGGGTGATTCCTAATAGGATCAGTTCTTAACAAGACTTTTTGTAAAGCTTTAATAGGTTAGGCTCCTAGCAAGGCGAACTTCAGAAGAGTTCAGATAGTTATCTTGTGAGTCTCATCTCACCGTGATTTTTACCTATTTGGGTTTCCACATCAAACATATTTGTGTCAAGTGGTGAATATTTTTTTGGTTGAATTACTTAACCACTTAACTACTTTTATAAGTCATGGTAACTAGAAGCATTGAGAAATGAAGAACTTATTTACTGTTAATTTGTTGTAACAGTCAATTGTTGGTATTATGGATGTGTTGCACTAGTTTTTTCATTGATGTTAACACTTATCCTTCTGGAGATCTATATTGTTGTTTTGGCACTATGACTATATTGGTTTATTGTTGAACCAACACATTGTGTCCACCACCAAGTTCAGTGACTTATGCGCAGTCACTGGTATATTGTCCACTGACAGGTTATATTGTTCACCAGCACTGAGGATGACTTGTTATCATTTGGAGATCACTTAGCTATGTCAAAGACATGGTTTGGATACTTGGTTTTGGTATTTTGGTTAATGGTCTAATCAGGTTGACATATTTTCTATTACCAGTAGATTGGTCAAGGTTATGGACCCATATGCATTATCTATTCCAAATCAACACGTCATGTTATGGAGATGTTTTATTGATTGGATATTGTTGTAAATGTATTGAGCCGACATGATGCATGGCATCTAGACTTGTTTGTAATTGATTTAGTTGTAATATTCTTAGTAAGACAACCTACACATTTGGTCTTAGGTTTTGTATATATGTAAGATATCATTTGTGAGATGATAGAAGAGATAGGGTATGTAAGGTTATGGTATGGTATTGTAACATGGTATGTGCGAATATTGAAGATCATATGAGCAGACCATAGGGAAGGTTCAAGGAAGGTGTTGTTGGTATTATGGATGTGTTGCATTAGTTTTGTCACTGAAGTCAACACTTATCTTCTGGAGATCTTTGGTTATGTTGAACTGACACATTGTGTTCACTAGCATGTTCAGTGACTTATGCACATTTAGTAGTATATTGTTCACCAATAGGTTATATTGTTTACCGGTACTAAGGATGACTTGCTACCATCTAGAGATCACTTGGTTAAGTCAAAGGCATGGTTTGGATACTTGGTTTTGGTATTTTGATTATTTGTCTAATCGGGTTGACATATTTTTTGTTACCTAAAAATTGGTCTAGGTTCTAGACCGGTATGCATTATCTATTCCAGAAAAACATGACATGTTATGGAGATGATTTATTGATTGGAAATTGTTGTAAATGTATTGATTGGACATTGCATCTTGACTTATTTGTAATTGATTTAATTGTAATATTTTTAGTAATCCAACCTACACATTTGGTCTTAGGTTTTGGTATATATGTAAGATCTCATTTGTGAGATAACATAAGAGAATGTAATATCACATGGTATATGGTATTATAACATGGTATGTATGAATATTGAAGATCATATGAGCAAACCATAGAGAAGGTTCAAGGTAGGTTTGAAGGTGATTATTAAAGCTTAACCGGTACTGAATCTAGCATTGGAGATGCTACTTTGAGAAGTACATTATCATTGGATCTAACCATCCAATTGTAGTCAGTATGACTCCTATTTTGTGATTTACTAGTGAGCTCTAGGTGGTTGGCCTTTCTGCATGTGCAGAACCCATTTGTATACACATACTATCTGGAGTAGTATCATCTGATTGTGGGTAAGGTTTCCACCATGATTTTTCCCCTTACAGGGTTTCTACATACAAATATTTGTGTTATGAGTTGTGGATGTTGTTTCTATTTCTGTTTTATGCATTAAGTTTCATCGGTATTGATATGGACTATTAATCTGTTAACCAACATTAAGTTTGGTTTACCAGTATTAAGTATCAAGTTTGATTAAGTTATATTTGGGTTGAAATTCATAGTCAACTAATCGCCCCCCCCCCCCCCCCCCCTCCCAGTTGCATCTGGGGTCCTAACAATTGGTATCAGAGCTAAGTCCTCTTTTTGCAGAAGTCTAACAGCTTGAGGAGATTCTATGGCAACAAAAATTTTCAGGAAGGATAGTCCAAAACTTGATGGAATTAACTATGATATATGGAAGATCGGAATGGAGACACATCTAGATTGCATTGGAAGAGACATATTGGAAGTTACAAAGAATGGCTATGTTGGTCCTGTTGGGTGAATATTTTGTCACCAGCATACTAATGACAAAATATATAGTTCACACAATTAATCTCTCTTCTCATCACAGGGTGTTCCCTATTTAATTTCTCCTCTAATTAATAAGAAATTAAATTTGTGGGTTGGTGTTGGGCATATAACTCTCTTTTTTCAAAGTTTATGTATTCTCCCTTCACCTAGTTACAATTTCTCTACCTCTTCAGATACTTAAAGAAAAGAACTATTAATCTAACAAACTACACCAAGAGTTACCATTAAGCAACACAAAGTCTCCTTTATGGTAACACTAATTCACACTAATTGTTACAAATTAAATAATTAGAAACTTAGCTTAAAGTTCAAAGTCTTCATGTATAGATTTCTAATCCATTAAACTACAACTAACCACAACAATACAAAGCTTACCACAAGTTACTTAATTTATCAGCAAATTTCTCAAGTATGCTAAGAGCACATAGTCTACTTTGCAAGATTTGAGAGCTCTCTAACCATGTAGCAATATCTTAATAATCAAAGAAGTAAAGGTAATATAGATTCAATGGACATAGGAACATCAAATTATATAAATGAGTTTATTGATACAACACAAAGTTTGTAATCAACAAAACTATTTTCTTTATTCGTTTGATAGGATTTTCACCACAAAAAGCCCAAAGTCTTAGTTGGGATAAAAATTCTGCAGAGTTTTGCTAAGCATGAAAAAAGATAAAATATTTACAAAAAGGTCCTCCTTATATAGGAAAAGAAGTTGAGAAAAAGGTGGGCACAGTTGACTTATTCAACTGCATAGTCCCATTTTACTACAACTACTACATAAAGAAAACATGCAGCTGCACAAAAATTGACAACATTTATCGGTGCAGCTACATGAAGAAAGGATGCCAGGAGAGGGAACTTCATTCTTGATTCCCCTCTTCATTGGATTTCTGGAAATCTTCGAATTTAGTAGGGATAGCTTTCATTTATGCTTCATTTGGCATCAAGGTAGAACTTGTGATGATTTGGATGTGGTACATTGCATCTTGAATCTGTTGGCATATGCACACTCCAATGAGACATTGTATGTGATTGAAGGTTTTGTCATTGATGGCAACCTTACAATCCTATGGCATCGGCAAGGCATTACACTGGCAAGATAGTTCACTGGCATCAGTAGAACACATTCTACACCAGCACTCAGAACACCGGCACCGACACAAAGGTCGACAGGATTTTTGTTATATTATATTTTGTTTATTATTTGAAAAACTTTGTAAGCCGACTTGATATCATTGTAAAATGACTCTTATATATAAAAGAGATCATTGTAGACATTTTGTAAGAAAGCAAGTTAAGGAAGTGAAGTAGGCGAAGAAAAAGATTAGGTAGACATATTATGCGAAATATAGGTTAAGGGGTATATGTAAAGAACAAAGCAAAAACTGGTACTGAATCTAGAATTGAAGATGCTATTGTAAAGAAGTATAAGTTATTGGATTTGTATAATCCACATTGTAAGTCAATGAGACTTCCCATTTGAGCAGTGAGCTCTAGGCACTTGGCCTTCCTACATGTGCAGGCCCCTATTGTAAGTAATATTCTCTTATTGGCTAGTAAGTGAATATTGTGGGTCACAAATCCCACCGAGGTTTTTCCCACACCATGTTTCCTCGTTAAATCATTGTGTTATGGTGTGATTTTCATGTGGTTTCTTTAATTTCTGTTTATTGCATTATTTCTTGCATACCGGTACACTGTTACAATATGTTTTGCATGTTTTAAGTTGAGAAATTCTTATTACCAATTAGATACTGATTCACCCCCCCCTCTTAGTATCTGTGAGTTTCCTAACAATTGGTATCAGAGCTTGGTCCTCTATTTTTAGAAGCCTAATAGCTTGAGGAAGATCTTGACACCAGTAAAGATGGAAAATCTGATGAAGCAACTTGAAGCAACTCTCTCAGACTATGATATAGAAAAATTGAAAAATATCAAACTAGAAGATGATCTAAAAGCAGCTCAAGATATCATTTAGGCACTTCAAGAGAATCTTACTATTGCAAGAAATAAGAGAAGAGAACTTTGTGAAAAGATGCAAAATGAGAATGATGAAAAGGAATCACTTAATGATATGTTAAGTAAGCTGAACTGGAGAACATAACTAGAAAGAATGAGATGCAGGATATGACTATGAGATTTTATAAAGAGATTGAAGATAGGAAGAAGAATGAAGAAGAATTGACTAGAAGACTAAGTGATGTAGCAAATGAGAACACAAGACTTAGCTATGAAAATGATCTATTAAAGACAGATCTAATGCACACTCATAATGACTCCAATGAACTGATGAGACAAAAAGAAGTCCTAGAAAGAGAACTAGAAACTGCCAATCAACATAAAGAAAAAGTCAAGAAAAGATCAAAAGAACTTAGCAACTTGCTAAAGAATCAAAAACCTAAAGGTGACACTTCTGGAATTGGCTTTGAAGTTGGTGAAAGCTCCGGTACTACATAGACACAGGATCACAGCAAACCGGTAAGGTAACCTAATTCTTATAAATTCAATGGAAAATGCTTTAACTGTAACAAGTATGGTCATAGAGCAAATGAATGTAGATCTAGAAATTATCAGAATATCAACACAGCCATCGGTCAATGTTCTAAATGCAACAAAGTTGGTCACAATTCTAAGAATTGCAGAATGAATGTGAGATGTTATGTTTGTGGAAGATTTGGATATTTATCTAATCAATGCAGAACACAAACCAACATAGGTTATGGGAAAGCTATTCAGAAGAATAATGTAACTTGTTATGCATGTAACAAGATTGGGAATTATTACTACTTACTAAGATTGCCATTAGTCTTATGTTCAAAGTTATTCTATATATTCTAGTCTGTTACTTCTACCGAATCTTTCAGTCGGTAAGCACAGTGCAATCAGTTATAGAAGAAAGTAGTCTTAGAGCATAGTATACACCGAACACTCTACTGAGTAACACTCTATGTCTACCGAGCAGCAAGAATGATATACCGAGTGAACACACACTGAGTGAAATGTGTTACCAGATTCATTGAACCTGGACATATATGGGAAACATGTTACAAAGATTGAGGAACAAGTAACCATTATCACATTGGAAATTGCACTTAAAGATTATGTATGATTCTGAGGTCATCTAACCAATGAAATATTTTTCATGGTTATTCATTCAAGAAATCATGTTTGTAAGATTGAAGCATGGACCAGATCACCAACATAAGAGATCTATTTATACAGCATGAATTCAGGATTAGATATATGTGCAAGTATATATGTGCATGTGTGTGTGAAGCAAGACATATACAAAAAGGAAAATCATGAGATATCACAGAGTGTTATGACTATTACAATTGACAGAGAAACACAGAGGTCACTGAGAAGGATTTCGGAGAACAGTCAAGGAACAGAGTAAACAAAACGGTTTACCGAGTTAATATATGGATTACCAAGGTATGCTATAAGCAAGGTAATATCATTTTGAGAACATAGAATCTGCTATAACATTTCAGATGTGAAGTTGCAGATAATTTGTAAAGATTTGATTGTAATAATTTGAGCTATAAGAAAAACCTCTAACAAGGTAAAAGACTCTAACTAAGTCTATAAATTGTAAAGCTTCTAACCAAGTGCAGCATTTAGAATAAGTGTTGTAAAATCCTTTAGCAAGGTAGATCTAATAGATCTTGATACTCCTAACAGGGTAAGCTATCAGAAATAGCTAAACACGTAGCTCTAACCGAGCAACCTTTATTATTGTAGTAGTGAAGTTGTGGGTGTCATCCCCACTGCAGTTTTTCTCTCTAACCAAGAGTTTCTGCGTAACCAAAATATATGTGTTATGGAGTGAATCATGTATGATTGTTATTTATTTGTTCTAGCATTATATTATGTTACTGCACTATTTAGTTTATGCTTAACAGTAAAGTTATTGTTGAAGAAAAGTTTTGAAGTACTGATTCACCCCTCCCCTCTTAGTACATTCGCTTTCCATATTGGGCCTAACAGGCATATTGCAGAATTACATAGAAGTAAAGGATCATCGGCAAACAACAAAAGTTCTAGCTTGAAAGGTAAAGAAAAAGTTGAAAAGGTTAAGCAAGAATTCTCAAAACAATGGATTAGAAAAGCTGATCTAAATATTGGGAATAATCCTCCACCGATAGAACCAATCAATGCTTCACTGGCAGGACAGAGTGATGCTCCACCGGTAGGAAGTTCTTCATCAAATTGAAGAAAGTTTCCTTGAGGGTTTAGCAATCTAATGACACATGTGCTATTATTCCCTCGGTTAGAGATGAGAAGTTGGAAATTACTTTATTACCGGAAGACAATGTTAAGTGAATACTTAACCGGCATGCATTAAATGTGGTAGATGGCAAAAAGTAACACTATAAATTTGTGGTTTTGGCTCCATTTCATTTCACCAAGATTTCAAACCTACGAAGAGCGTGAAGATTCTGAGCTAAGGCATTTCGAGCAAAGAGGCAAGAACACTTCAAGCAATCATCCATCCTAAAGGCAATAAAAGGTATTTTATCATGGCATCCACCTCTACACTTGAATATATAGAAAACCCTACTGTTGTCGAAGTTGTAAAAAGACCTAGGCCCGTATTTCAATTAGTTCTCGAGGTAGCAAAGAAAGATGATACTTTAGGTGCTTTTTCTCAAATTCCTAAGCGAGTTGTTTATGCTGAAGACCCTAGAATTTACATTCACTGCAACATTGAGGAACTAGGAGATGAAGAGATTAAAACCATGTCTAAATCTGTCATATGTGATGAATCCAGCAATGTAAAAGATGAACATAAGATCATTGAAACCCTAGGATTTACAAAGATCCTTAGCATTCCTAAATTCCGAAGGATGTGATTAGGATAGTCTTAAGCAGGGTACATGGTGAATTTTTCTGGTTAGATGTAATTCACAAAATCACTAAGGAAACTGTGAAAGCTTTAACAGGGTTATCAACTATCGTTAAAAGACCAGACAAGACCAAGAAGGTTTCCAATGACCTATTTATGAACCTAACTGGTGCAACATCTGATAGATGGTCCTTAAGAGTCAATGATGTAAAAGATACTAATGTAAGATTTATCAGCATGATATTAGGATATAAGGCAACTCATGCAAATAGATTTAATTCAGTGTCAAGTCTGTGCATTAAGAGTTCTTATGACATGGTCAAAGATAATGCAAAGATTGATGTATGTGAGTGGTTGAAGGATGAATTAATTGACAACTTAGTCAAGATTAAGAAGGACAAGAAAGGAACTTTCAGGTTTGGAAATCTACTAGTATGTTTGATGCTACATATAACCAAATAGGTTCCCGGTATAGGCTACAAAGAACTTGGATATGATATACCAGTAGGTAAACAGCTAATAGAACTATTCAATAATATGGGAGAAGATAAGGAAAACAATATCCATGATTTCTTTCAAGCACTTAAGGCCAAAATGAAGAAAAGAATTTGATTATCATAAAAGATTGTTGACAAATATAAGGATGAAATATGGATGGAAGCAGTCATCACTAGGACAATCTAGGTAACAGAAATGGGCTATGAAACAGATGACCTTATCATTGAAACTTATGCTAGAGCACTTCTGGAAGCCCCTAAAGAACCTAAGGATGAAGTATTTGGTAGTGCAGAAACTATTGAAAGCCAAATACAATCCCATAAAAGAGTGAAAAAGGTTGAGGCAGTTGTAAGAAGAGGTTCTAGGCAAGCAAAGGAAATCAAGGATAAAGTAATGAAACAAACCGATATAATAGAGGATGAGTTAGCAGCTCCACAACTTAAAACTCACCTATCACCGATAGGCACATCTTCAGAGAATGACATGCCTGCAACTTTCAAAAGAGTTGTAAGGAAAAGAGATCCCTCACTGGTAACCACACCCTCACCTAGGAGGACAAGACAAAAACAACAAGCAATGAGATCTTCTATAAGAAAGGCTACACCAAAGAAGAAACTAACACCCAAGAAGAAGAAGAGGACAAATAAGGACTTGGCCCCTCTTGACATAATGTTGAATGAAATTACAGAGGAAGGGAAACTAAAGAATATAGAGAAATTATATGACACTCTGACAGCTGATGAAAAATAACAAGTAGAAAACAGTGTTATATTGCATATGGACATGTATATGAAATTTTTGATGGAAGTTGTAGATGAAGTACCAGATGAACTATTCAAAAGGCTGGAAGCAAGGAGACAAATAGTAATAGAACTTGAGAAGAAAATAAAGGTAGAAAAGCTACTTGTTGTATACCCGGTGAATTCACCCAAAGAAATCGATGACTTAATTGTTGAAGCCAACCGGTCAGTATTTTATACTGCACACCAGCACATTTCTTTAATGGTTGGAAGAGTTAATGAGGTGATTGAGGAGACAGAAAATGCATGGGACATTTTCCTAGTGGAAAAATAAAAACAAGAAGAATACATGAGCCACAAACCTATAAAGGTATATCAGAAAGAAAGAGACAAGGGTAAAGGTAAAGTTGGTGGACCACCTAGTATCAAGGTTTAAGACAACTTACCCCCACCTCCTTTGATTACTCCACTGGTAACAACAACAGCTACAAAAGATCAACCGACAGTTGAAAGTATGGATGTAGAGGATGTCAATCCTAATCCTAAAGTCTTATACATAGTAGATGTTGATTCACAAAAGATCAACATTGTGGTAGACAAAGATATAGCTGATAAGACTGACATGGCTAGTGAGCCTCTGGTAGATGAGCAAACTGTTAAAACACAAGAGAAATCAGCAGATGACAAAGAGCAACAGGTAGAAACTCAGACTCAGACTAAGATAGTGCAACAAACAGAGAAACAAACAAAGCAAAAGGCTCTGGAATAGGAACAACAATAGGTACAGGAACAGGTTCATGAGGAAACAATGGAACCGGCAACTGGAGAAGTAGAAAAACCATTGCTTAAGGAAATACAAACACAAACAGACCTACTAGAGGTCAATACAAGCTTGGTTACTTCCACCGGCGGTACTTAGATTGTAGGTTCCTCATCATCAGGCTACAAATCAACTAACATGATTGAAGTACTCTTAGATTGAATTAAAAGGATAATAGATTGCAGCTCACAAGCTTATAAGGCAATAGATGACACAATACCAATTTTGAAGGTAATTGCTCCTAACTGTAATATAGACAATAAAGATTCTTTAGGACAACTTGATACCTTGTGTAAATATATCATAGAAAACATTGAGAAAATAAAGGAAGATGCATTGAAGGATAAATTGGAAATTGAAAAACAAAGATTCTTTGATGAGCAGATAAAGAAGTGTACCAGGGATTTTGACACACTTCTACCAGAACTGTGTAACTTATTGAAAGAGTACAAAACTCTGTACAAAGACACCTGTAAGACAAACTTTTTGACTGTAGACATAGATAAGAAAATAAGCAAGGTACAGGATGAAATCAATAAACTTGTTGATAATTTTGTTAACTCACCTGATACATTATCAGTTTTTGAGCAAAAGATAAAAAATTTTGAGGAAGAATTAATTAAATTAGAAAGAGAAAAGGAGAGAATAGTGAATAAGGCAAAGCATCTAAAATTAAAACTAATTCCAAGATTGGACTATTTAGCATCATTGTGGAAGGAAATATATGAGGCACTAATATAGGGATAGAAAACATTGGTAGAGCATTTGCAACATCTCATCGGTACAGCTAAAATAATAGAGACAACAATAAGAGATAGTAAAAATTCTATGGAGAGTCTAAACTTGATTTTGGTGGATCTATTTCAAATTGTAACTACCCAGTTACAAGGTTGAAACTACAAACTCTACTGACATCTTGACAACCTTTGTCATTAATGCCAAAGGGGGAGTAATGGTATGAGAAAATTCAAATATCATAGGAATCATATGCTCAAGGGGAGCACACATTTTTGGTAACATTTTTGGATACACTTTTGAAATTTCTCATGAGTGTTGCCATCAATGCCAAAGGGGGAGATTGTTGGCATATGCACACTCCAATGAGACATTTTATGTGATTGAAGGTTTTGTCATTGATGGCAACCTTACAATCCTATGGCATCAGCAAGGCATTACATCAGCAAGATAGTTCACTGGCATAAATAGAACACATTCTACACCGGCACTCAGAATATCGGCATCGGCACAGAAGCTGACAGGATTTTTGTTATATTATATTTTGTTTATTATTTGAAAAACTTTGTAAGCCGACTTGATATCATTGTAAAATGACTCTTATATATAAAAGAGATCATGGTAGACATTTTGTAAGAAAGCAAGTTAAGGAATTGAAGTAAGGAAGAAAAAGATTAGGCAGACCTATTATGCGAAATATAGGTTAAGGGGTATATGTAAAGAACAGAGCAGAAACCTATACTAAATTTGGCATTGAAGATGCTATTGTAAAGTAGTACAAGTTATTGGATTTGTATAATCCACATTGTAAGTCAGTGAGCTCTAGGCACTTGGCCTTCCTGCATGTGCAGGCCCCTATTGTAAGTAATATTCTCTTATTGGCCAGTAAGTGAATATTGTGGGTCACAAATCCCATCGAGGTTTTTCCCACACCGGTTTTCCTCGTTAAATCATTGTGTTATGGTGTGATTTTCATGTGGTTTCTTTCATTTATGTTTATTGCATTATTTCTTGCATACTGGTACACTGTTACAATATGTTCTGCATGTTTTACGTTGAGAAATTCTTATTACCGATTACATACTAATTCACCCCCCCCTCTCAATATCTATGAGTTTCCTAATAGAATCTTCACCTATTTCTTTTTAAAATCCTTCAACATGGATGTGAGGACTTCAAAGCTGACCTGAATTTCTAACAGTTTATCAAAAGTATCAAGCGAGAAATCTTGTCTCGTGCATTGATCCATCAAGGAAAGGAATTCCTGTGTGACAACTTTAGCAGTGATGATATTTTGATCGCCATCATATAAATAGAAAGGGAGATCACCAACTTTGGCAAAAATAAGGTCAACCTCATCATCACCTTCTTTTTTCTCCCGGTCCAGCTCTGCAATCATTAACTTCATTGTCTCTTTCTTATGAGACAATAAAGACATGATCTAAATGTACTTCTCCCTTGTGGGAATAACCTTATTCTCAACTAGGACATCTATCATGAAGTCCTCCATTTTTCTCCGCAAGGTAGTACTTTTCACAACCTCCTCAATCTCCTATGATAAAGAGGTTTTGAGTCCTTGCATCTGACTCTGGATTACTTCATAATCAGACAATAGTTCCACTATTGAGCTCAGAAGATGAGAGCCTTTCTACCTTAGCCTTGAAATTCACTCATCCATCACTCAGCCTTTATCTCCCACATGTTCAATCTTCTTGAGAGCTTCGGCATCTATTGAGGATCCTATGGGTTCAACCTCTTGAGAAGATTGTGTTACCTTAAAAAGAACGTTGGTTAGTTGTTCACACTTCTGCTTCATAATATTTTTCTCATCCCTCTCTTGACCCAATCTTCTCAACAAGGAATTAAGGGCTGTCTGAGAATCTAATTTCACACTCTCATGTGTCTCCACCCCGAGCTCTATGACTTGCATGGTATAATCTTTTGATCGTATATTACCTTTGTCCTTGTCTGACAATCGCACCATAACTTCAGCATATTTTCTCTTGGAAGCTGGGTCTACGACCACCTGAGATACTATCTTTGGCTTTTTCATTCCCTTAAACTTTGGAGGAACTAGAAGTTCAAAGTCAAATTCATCTTGAGATATTACCTATTTTTTCCTCTTAGGGGCCACTACTTCCATCCAAGGAGGTAATTCTAGATTGGATGATGGAGTACTAGCTCCTTGCTGATTTTGAGTTGGAGCTTCAGGAGCAGGGAGACTGGAACTTGGAGTAGTTTTGAGTGCTACTGATGGTGCTGACATTGAGGCATCTAGTGGAACATTTTTTGCTACTACCTCTTTAATTATAGATAGAAGAGTGGAGGGTGTTGTGAATGTAACTTCAACACTTACCAATGGAGGAATTGTTGTGGTGGTGGTAGTAGTGACGGGTAAATCTATTGAAACCTGTTCTGTAAGTGTATCTTGCAAGGTCTCATTAAAATCCATTATGGTGGATTCAAAAGTAGATGAAGGGATATCATCTAAATTAGAGAAGTTGGTTATTGTAAAAAACTGACCAATGGTCTCTGATTGCATCATACCCATACTTAGATCTCCATCTTCTTGAAAATCTTCATCTTCTTGGTCAGAGTCAGAGTCAGAGTCAATAGAATGGATGATTACCTGTGAGGTAATCGGGGCATCAACTTCAGCTGGATGTGATACTTCTCCTGCCTATACTTCCTCTTGTTGGGGAATTTCACCTTCTTCAACCTCCTTTCCTTTTCCAACTTCATTGGCAGGCAGTTGTTCAGGCTCCTTCGCCACTACTTCCTGTGATGCGGATGATGATTCACCCTTCTTCGACACTTTAACTGTAAATTTGATTTTGGGTCCTTTACCCTTCGATTGTATCACAAGAGCTGAGGATAGTGCTTGTGAGTCTGCCCTACTCTTTGTTCTTGTTTCAACTATTGTTGTCTTGCCCAATGGGCCGTCACTGTTTTCATCATTTCCTGAGCTAGCAAGAAGTTGTTTCATCCTGAGGTTTTTCTTTAGCAACCAAGCATTAGTGTTTGCTAAGATAGGAGAGATCCTATGTGTAATATATTTGCTTTCTTTCTTTGACCATTGCACAAGTGGAATTGGGGAGTCAGCAATCTTCTTCTCATAATAAATAGGGTCCACTATGTCATATGTGTCTTCCATGGTCATTGGGATCTTAGCTAGGTCCAAATTTTCAATTTGTTCCAGAGTAAGGCAACTGAAATCCATCCTTCTTATATCCTCCTCATTCTGACAATCTTCCCAAACATCCTCAAACCTATAAACATGAGTATAAGTCCTTTTGAGTTTGTTCTTTATACCCCAAAAATAAAAATCGGTTCGGGCCTTGAATCTTCTCATGGTATTCCACTGCATTTCCTCCTCCATGTTTTTGGCCTTGGGATTGGTTAGCACTGAATACCTACCAATTGACTCTGGGAATTTCAGCCCAGTCTTATGTGCTTGTGATTGTTTTTCATTCACACTAATAATTTGTCTTCACAGCTACATAAGGATGATTTTGTCTGAGGGGAACCTTGGAAGAATGAAGGGCTCACCTGAGAAACATCCAATTCAGATATAGGTGAATGTGGGAAACTGTAGAAATACACACCCAAAATGAGAAACCCTGTTGTAAGCAACCTCTAATATTCTTCTCTTCTGTAGGCCTTTATCAAAAATGCACTTCCATACAACAAAGAAGGCATCATTAACCCTTCTATAATGATTACCTTAATTCTTGATTGTCAGTTGGTCATAGTATTCCCAAACAGGTACCACTCTTCTGTCACCCTTGGTAGACAAGCCTGGATATTGCCTCATTGAAGCAGTTGCGTAAAACAGGTACGAGGTCATGTAAAAATTCAGTGTTACCTTGACTTCCTTCAATTGAGCACAAAGCGCATCACTGATCTGTTCTCCCCAATCAATTCTTGTGGCCCCCTTTCTGATTATATTTATGTAATAAGACATCCAGCTTTGAAAATAATGAGAGTCCTTTAATCCTCTCACTCTGGATAACATGGTGACCATGTCATTATATTCCTCATTAAAATCACTCATGTGGAAGGACTTAGGCCATCGTGAGGTGAGGGAAGTTCTTGTAGTAGAGAGATAAACAATATTGATCACCTTTTTGTATTTATCCTCATGTTTCTCGTAGTACTCTTGAGCACTCTCTTGAGAAATATCAGCTACTTCTTCAACTGATGAACCTTTGAAGAAACTATTGAAGAATACACTATCTAGGGTCATCATGACATTTTGATCTTCATCTTTCACTTGCCTTGTGCTTGGATCAAAGTGATCAGCTACTGCCAGTACAAATTCGGGATCATGAGCCACAACTGGGAAAGATGCATACTTATGCAGCTCAGATTTGATTAAACTGGTTAGACGTGCAGGAGCTTTTTGAACCCAGTCAACAAATTCTTGCATCAACATGCCCAATTTTGGTGTCTCTTATCTCCTTAATATTTGAGTCCACTGAACTCTCTAGGTACAAATTTAAGTACCTGTCATACTTATATTTCATCTTTTTTGATGATGCTTTACTTGGAGAAGGTTCCAACTGACTTGAGGAAGATTCAGGCTTGTTGTGAGAGGGATTTGACATTCATGCCTAATGAATGCATTCAAAACTGATGATTAGCTATTTATCATTATCAAAATCAATTTTTCTCAAACGGATCAAAAAACGGGATTCAAAACAAGCTTAGGAGTAAAACTGCCAAAAACAGCAGGTCAGGGAAAAAAGTCCAGCCTGCTCTTTTGAAAACAAAAATTGCACATCGGACTTTAAAGTCCAAAGTGCAAATTTTGTGAAAGGTTTATCAACACATCAGACTTTAAAGTCCGATGTTTCAATCTGGGGAAAAACATTAACACATCAGACTTTAAAGTCTGATGTGTAGGGGAAAAAATTCAAACAAGCACATCGGACTTTAAAGTCTGATGTGCTTACTAAGGGGAAAGACAACTGGTTGACATGTTGGGTTTTGAAACTCGACATGTCAGCCTACTCCCCTCTGCATATCCGATTTTAAAGTCTGATATGTGAAGGTTAAGATCCCGCATATCGGACTTTAAAATCCGTTATGCGGAGATACAATTCTCCAGCTGTGCATCGAACTTTAAAGTCCGATATGCAGCTTTAGATGGGGGGCTCCAAAGGGCAATCGGGTTTTGAAGTCTGATTGTCCTCCGGAACAAGGGAGACAATTGGACTACAAAATCTGAGTGCCCTCCGGAGAGAAGTCCAAAAAAGACAAACAAAAAGAAAAAGAAAAAACGAAAACAAACAAGATGCAAACCTAAAAAAGAAACCCGGAAAGACAAAAAGAAACACAAACCCTACCTCTTCTGCTTCATTGATGATGGAAAAAGATCTGATAATGGAGTAAGGAAAATCCAAATCACGATGAGTAAAAGCAGAGGAGGGCATGCGGAGAAGAAGACAAACCATAATGAAAACCCAAAACATAAAAATTAACTTTAAAAAGCTTTTTTTTGGTGAACCCTAATAGAAATTAATGCGGCATTAATACAACACGCAGTTGCATGTTGGGCTTTAAAGTCCGATGTGCAAGCTAGGAACACTTGCACTTCAGACTTTAAAGTCCAACATGCAAGTGAAGGGCAAATCACTCACAGTTCGGACTTTAAAGTCTGAACTGTAGGCTAAGACAAACTGCAGTTTGGACTTTACTGCAAGCTGCAAGCAGGAAAACCACAAATACATATCGGACTTTAAAGTCCGAAGTGTATTTATAACAAAGAACCCTACAGTTCGGACTTTAAAGTCCGAACTGCAAGTAAAACTGCAAACTTAAGAAACAAGGAAAACAATAAAAATGGAAAGCAAAGAACAAAAAGAACAAACCGACCAAGTTGATTAAGTTATCCCAGAGACCATAAGGTACAAAACAGACCAATTTCATAGGGTTGCCTCACGATTTTGGCCATGCTGAAATTGAGGACAACAGCTGGCTCTGATAGGGGAATGAGCTGCACCACTTGAAGCTTGTAGAATCTAGAACTCCGAGTGCCTGTATCCATTGGGCTATAGAGTCAGGCGACGAAAAGACTGAAAAGAAAAGACTATACAGATTTTTACAAAAAGTACAACTTCCTTGAAATCTCTCTCTATTGAGTAAAGAGCTTCAAATGTTCTCCATTATGAGGTAGTGAGAATGGGGTACCATCTGCATATGCAAGTAAGTAGCTATGGTCACCACATACTTCATGAATAGTGAAGGGACCTCTCCATAAAGAATCAAACTTTCCATGCAAACCCTTTGGTTCCCTCCTCTTGTCCCATAACAAGACTTGATCACCAACTAAGAAGTCATGGGAATTTGTTTTCCTACCAAATAACGCCTTCACTTGGCTTTGGTGTGCAACAATCCTATCTACCACTTGAGCCCTTATTTCTTCCAGCTGAGAAAGAAACATGATCTGCTTATCCAGTGAATCTTGATATGTTTCGTCTCCAATGGCCTTGGCAAGCTTTAATGCTAGAAGTTCTACAGTGATTTGAATCTCAGCATTCAACCCATACAAAAGTTGAGAAGGTGACATGTCGATTACTCTTTTTGGAGTTATATGATTCACCCATAGCGCATCATAAAGAGCTTTATGCCAAGTTCGTTGTTTCTCATCAACAAGTTTCCTCATAATAGTAACCAGATTCTTGTTGCTTGACTAGGCCTGACCATTTCCTTGCGAATAATAGTCAGATGAGTGTGAAAGAGTAATACTATGATCAAAGCAAAATTCAATTATCTCATAAGATGAAAAACATGAAGCATTATCAGCTACAATCTTATGAGGAACACCAAACCTTGAGACGATGTTCTCCTTCGAAAATTGACAAACCACCGCTGAGGTAGATTGCTTAGTTGGAATTGCCTCCACCCACTTGGTGAAGTAATCAGTTGCTGTGAGGATATATATGTGACGTGCACTTGATGTTGGATTGATAGGTCCGATAAAGTCCAACCCCCACTATTGGAAAGGCTCTTCAATTATTATTAGCTTTAGTGGGAGAGCAGCTAATTTTGGCTTGCCAACAAATCACTGACATTGCTCACACTTACGAACCCAACTGTATGTGTCTTTAAACAATGTTGGCCAGTAATACCTTGCGCGCAATATTTTGTGTGCAGTAACAGGGGCAGAAAAATGTCCTCCACAAGCAACATCATGAAAAGCTTGAAGTAATCTTACTTGTTGTTTGTTCACACAGTGGAGGAAATTGTCGTCCAGACCCTTCTTGTACAAACCTTTGTCCCATTGGACAAAATTCACTGCTTTAAGCTTTAAGGTTCGCTTTTCTTTCCTTGATAGGTGTGCAAGACAATCTCCATATGTTAAGAGATATGCCAGGTCAGAATACCACTCATCAGTAGTGCTAAGAAATAGAACATGAGGAAGATCTTGATTAATACCTTCATTTTCAAGCACCACTTCATCTATCGATTTGTTGTCAGCTATCAACTGACATAGACCTTTTCCATGAACCAACTTAGTGGGCTTGATTTCCATATCATATTCTTGAATCTTGGTAACCCAGTTGCCCCTTTTAGTTCCAAACTCTTGTTGTGTCAAAATCGACTTGACAACAGCATCAGGAACAAGAGCAATGACATGTGAATTCAGAATATAAAACCTGAAATGTTTAACCGCTTTCACCATGGCAAAAGCATGCTTCTCCATTTCTAAGTATTTCAACTCATGAGCCTTTAGCGGATTACTCATGAATGAAATAGGTGATTCCACACCTTTATTATTTCCCTGCATTAGTATAGTTGAAGAGGTATGCCTAATTTCTCAAATTTAATCAGCATTTGTTATTGAAACTTGTCAAGATGAACATTGGATTAAAGCAATGGAAGATGAACTAGAACAAATTGAAAAGAACAATACATGGACATTAGTTCCTCGGCCTAAGACAAAAATGTAATTGGAACTAAATGGGTATTCAAAAATAAACTTAATGAAGATGATAAGGTAATCAGGAACAAAGCAAGATTAGTGTGTAAAGGATATTCATAGAAAGAGGGAATTGATTATAATGAAACCTTTGCACCGGTAGATAGAATTGAGGCAGTTAGATTATTTCTTGCATTTGCAGCTCACAAGAACTATAAAGTATATCAGGTGGATGTAAAATTTGTATTTCCGAATGGTGATCTTGAAGAGGAAGTTTACATTGAACAACCTGATGGATTTTCATTGACAAATATTAAGGATATGGTTTGTAGATTAAGGAAAGCTTTGTATGGATTGAAGCAAGCTCCTAGAGCTTTGTATGCTAGATTGGACAAATATCTTTTGAAGCTTGGTTACACTAAAGGTAATGCTAACAACAACTTATATTATAAAGTGACTAATGATGACATCTTGGTTATTGAATTTTTTGTTGATGATATCATTTTTGGAGGAGCAGATGGATTGTGTAAAGAATTTGCTAACAAGATGCGGGAAGAATTTGAAATGTCTATGATTGGGGAGATAAAATTCTTTTTAGGATTGCAGATTTTACAAACTGATAGAGATATATTCATATGTCAAACAAAATACTTGAAGAACTACTGAAGAAATTTGGTATGGAAAACTCTAAACTGGGAAGTACTCCTATGACTACAACTGATAAATTGGCATTGAAGGGTGATTCAACTCTTGTTAATCTGACAAGATACAAATCTATGATTGGAGGTTTACTGTATTTGACACAAACAAGACCTGATATAATGAATGCGGTATTTATCATTTCAAGATTTTAGAGTAATCCTAAAGAAAATCATGAATCCACAGTAAAAAGGATTTTCTGGTATCTACAAGGCACAACAAACCTTGGTTTATGGTATCCTAAAGATGAAAATTTTGATTTATGTGCATACACCGATGCAAATTGGGCAGGAGATGTAGATGACAGAAAGAGTACCACTGGTGGTGCATTCTTCCTTAGTAGCAGATTGATTTCATGGTTGAGCAAGAAGTAGAGTTGTACATCATTATCAACAGCAAAATCATAATATTTTGTAGTAGCAACTAATTGTACTCAGGTATTATGGATTAAGCAAATGTTGAAAGACATAAAGGTAAAATGCAAATAACCTATAATAATTTATTGTGATAATTCAACGGCAATTGATATATCAAAGAATCTAGTATTTGACTCTAATACTAAGCATATTTCTATCAAATATAACTTTCTGAAAGAGAATGTTGAAACAAAAGAAGTAAGATTGGTTTATGTGAATACTAAAAAGCAGATTGCAAATATCTTTACTAAGCCTTTGCCTAAGGAAACTTTTGAATATCTAAGAGAGAAGCTTGGGGTAATACCCTCAATGGTAGAGACTTAGATAGTTGAAGATTGGCATCAAACCGACAGAAACTAACAAAGAAACCTTTTTCTGGCTTTGATGGAGGAGAACTACTTCTCAGGGGGAGTAGTTGGTTAAATTAGTTGGTTATATTAATTGGTCATATTAGTTGGTTATATGTTCTGGTATTTAGTTGCTTTGACATTTGATGTCAAAGGGGGAGAGATTATTCTTTGGAGACATTTTTCATTGAGGGATAGATATATACTCTCTGCATTTTGATTTTTGGTATTGATCTATTTTGGGGATTGTTGGTTTTTGGTTTTTGGCATTCTATTTTGGCACTTAGATGTTTTCCATCTAGTATTGTCATCAATGCCAAAGGGGGAGATTGTTGGTATTATGGATGTGTTGCATTAGTTTTGTCATTGATGTCAACACTTATCCTTCTAGAGATCTACATTATTGTTTTGGCACTATGGTTATATTGGTTTACTGTTGAACCGACACATTGTGTCCATCGGCAAGTTCAATGACTTCTGCACAATCACCAGTATATTGTCCACCGGCAGGTTATATTGTTCACTAGCACTGAGGATGACTTGTTATCATTTGGAGATCACTTAGTTATGTCAAATACATGGTTTGGATACTTGGTTTTGGTATTTTGGTTAATGGTCTAATCGGTTGACATATTTGTTGTTACCGACAAATTGGTCAAGGTTATGGACCGGTGTGCATTATCTATTCCAAATCAGCATGACACGTTATGGAGATGATTTATTGATTGGATATTGTTGTAAATGTATTGAGCCAACATGATGCATCGCATCTAGACTTGTTTGTAATTGATTTAATTGTAATATTCTTAGCAAGCCGGCCTACACATTTGGTCTTAGGTTTTGTATATATGTAAGATCTCATTTGTGAGATGATAGAAGAGATAGGGTATGTAAGGTTATGGTATGGTATTGTAACATGGTATGTGCGAATATTGAAGATCATATGAGCAGACCATAGAGAAGGTTCAAGGAAGGTTTTAAGGTGATTATTAGAGCTTAACCGGTACTTAATCCAGCATTGGAGATGCTATTTTGAGCAGTTCATTATTCTAGGATTTAACCATCCTACTGTAGTCATTGCGACTCCCATTTGAGGAGTGTGCTCTAAAAAGTTGGCCTTTCTGCATGTGCAAACCCCATTCATATACACATACTATCTGCAGTAGTATCATTTGATTGTGGGTAAGGTTTCCCACCTTGGTGTTATGTGTTGTGGATATTGTTTCTCTTTGTGTTTCATACATTTTTTCACCAATATTGATATTAATTGTTAATCTGTTAACCGGCATTAAGTTTGGTTTACTAGTATTAAGTATCAAGTTTGATTAAGTTATAATTGGGTTGAAAATCATAGACAACTGATTCACCCCCCCTCTTAATTGCCTTCTCGTTCCTAACATCAACCGGTTTATCTTGACAGAGGTATTACATTGTTAGTTCTAAGTTTACTTTGAGAGATTGATTTTTGAGATTGGTGAAATTTGTATCAGTTTTTCTATCTACTGATTCACCCACCCCCCCTCCCTCTTAGTAGTTGACCAAATACTTATTATTTCATCATACCTTCATTAACATGTCTAAGAATCTAGTATTTCACTCTAAGACTAAGCATATATCAATAAAGTGTAACTTTCTAAAGGACAAGGTAGAAGGAAAGGAAATCAAATTGGTTTATGTGAATACTAAAGAGAAAATTGCAGATATATTCACTAAACCATTGTCTAAGGAATCATTTGAGTATTTGAGAGACAGGTTAGAGGTTTCTGCCCCTCCAGTAGAGACTTGATTGATGCAGTTTGTCATCATTCTGGCATGCATTATCAGAGATATTATTCATTTCGGCACTAATGAGTGGTGCTACTACTCAGGGGGAGTAGTCAGCTTTGAGATTCAGAGGTTTATATTCATGCTTTGATATTTTTGTCATATTTCTGGCATTGATATCAAAGGGGGAGAGATAGTGATAAGAAAAATAAATTCAGAGATACCATTCATAGGGGGAGAGATTGATATTCAGGATATTATTGGTTGTCTTCCATAGGGGGAGACTTGTTTGGCATTTCTTGGTACTTAGATATTTTTCACATCTAGTGTGGTCATCAATGCCAAAGAGGGAGATTTTTGGGAATATGGCTGAATTTATTATGTGTTGCATTGATGTTTTCTCATTGATTTCAACACTAGCTATTATGGTTTTGCTTACCGATAGAAGATCTAGTGTTACCGGCAAAAGAGACTATCTATTGGACACTTCCGACATGTTTGGATCAATGGCGTATGTTTGGTTTTATGTGTTACATGCTTCTGGAGAAAATTTTGGTCAGTTGGTATTGACATGGTAATTGGATGCTATCATACACTCTTGTAAACCCTTACCAACATGAGTTTAAGGTTTAACCGACAGAGATTTCACTGAGAAATATTGACAGGATGCATAAGTCATGTTAGTGCATCTTCTAGATGGATTTCAGGATGTTGAATTTGTTCTTTTATCATGCCTCAACTGATTGAAGATATTTCTTTGGTGTGGTGGACCCAAATTATGTCTGGTGCCTATCTAGGTTATGGACCTGTATCATGTTAACGTGTTCTCTACACGTTACCGGGATGATTTATGGATTAGTTATAATTGTTTTGGTCTTAAGCCAACATGACATATCATTGTAATACGGATGTATGTAATGATCTTATTGTAATATCTCTTAGGTGGCCGACCTAATTGGTTTAGGTGCTACGGTTGGTATAAAATTATGTAAGATCTCATTGTAGCAAAATGTTCATGGTCGTGAAATGTAATATCATATGCAAAGGAGATTTGGTCAGTCATAGGTGATCGAATTGGGATTAAGGAAGAGGACAAAGGCCTCTGGTATTGAGCTTAATCAGGACTGTAATCAGGTATGGTAGATGCTATCTCTGGTATTTCATTATTCTGGATTGTTGTCCATTTATCTTTAGGTGGTTATAGCCTCTTTGTAGTCAATGAGACTCTTTTGTAATGAGCAGTACGCTCTAGGCAGTGTGCCTTCCTGCATGTGGAGGCCCCTCATTGTATCACATAATTTTTGCAAAAGTATCATCTGACTGTGGGTAGGCTTCCCATAGTGGTTTTTCCCTTTTAGGTTTTTCCACGTATAAATCACGGTGTTATATGGTATGGTTGCATTGTGATGATTATCCGTTTCATTGTTAAGTTTTATTGCTTACCGGTATCTATTTTTGCTATTTTGGTATGTAATGTTTATGTGATTCAGTTAAAGGTTATTAAATGGATTAACTGATATAATCTATCAACAACTAATTCACACCCCCCCCCCTCTCAGTTGTTCACCGGTTATCCTAACATAAGGTAAGAATGTAAATCATGTATGCTAATAATAATAACCCTTGCTACAGACCAAATCAAAATTGATAGTTTCTCTAATTTTTACTTCAACCTTGCAAATATGAACATTACATGAAATCAATTACAAAGGAAATTTTACTAAAATACCACTTAATGAACCTAAAACTTAATGCAACCAAAAATATTCCCCATTACTATTATTGACATCATTATTTTTGCTAAATACATCATATAACAATCATAATATCTATTACAAATACATCACAAAGATCTCCCAAAATAAGAGCTAAAACACTAAGGAAATCAACTACAAACTTCAAATAAACCCTTCAAACTCCAAATAAATGTTTATAACGAAAATAAATTTAAAATAAAAAATTCCAAAAAAGCATATGAATAGAAATGTTTTGATAACATCGAAAACACAAAACTAAAACTAATGTTCTCCTCTAAGCACTTCAAACTCCTACAAACACCACAAACACCTTAAGAAAACAACACAACTACAAAGGTCTTCTACAATCATACAATCTCTAGGTGATATTTCCTCTATAGACTCTTTGACCCTCTACCCTTGGGCGTCAATATCCCTAGTTTATTAGCCCTAGAGATTTCACCTTCTTTGGTTTACTAAACTCCGAAAGAAAACAACTTTCGCCTTTTAAAAATGACAAGATAGAACAAATGAGAATTGCAAACTCAAATTAGATAATATATAAATATTTTCAAAAATAATTTTGGGTGCCCAAATCCATGCCTAGGAGGGAAAGTGTTTTAATTTCAAATTTGAAACATTCACTTGTCATTTGTCTTCCAACTCTTAACATTCTATTTTAAATTTTTGACTTAATCTCCTTATTTAATCAGTTCTATTTTCACTTCATAAATACAGTTTCCATTTCCAAAATCATGCCCTCTTTTATTTATTTTAGCGACAATTCAAATTAATTTCCATCAATTCAAATTTGAATAATTCCTTTTGGCAATTAGACTTTCTCAATTTATTATTTAATCATTTATATTTTCACTTCATAAATAAAGTTTCCATTTCCAAAATCATGCCCTCTTTTATTTATTTTAGTGACAATTCAAATTAATTTCCATCAATTCAAATTTGAATAATTCCTTTTGGCAATTAGACTTTCTCAGTTTATTATTTAATCATTTCTATTGTCACTTCATAAATAAAGTTTCCATTTCCAAAATCATGCCCTCTTTTATTTATTTTAGTGACAATTCAAATTTGAATAATTCCTTTTGGCAATTAGACTTTCTCAGTTTATTTCTAGGTCTAGAATGACTTTTTGGATAATTTAGCTTAGTATAAACATTAAGTTGATAAATTTAGAAAGGGGACATGAAAATGTTGGCATTTGGCATAACTGATAAAGGTAAAGGTGATGCAGTTGAAGATGGATGACTACACCGATAAAGGATAGAGTTCTATTTGTGATGAAGAGATTGAGATTATATTAATAGATGACATGATCAGTTATTTATGTTGTCATTGATGTCAACTGATGTCTAATGATGTTCCTGATGTTTTGTTTTTTCATCTAAGTGATTTGGTTTACCGAAAGACAGGGTTTATCGGCAACGAACTAAAGTCTGTGAAATGGGACTTTAACCAGTAAAGTGGTGATGGTTTGATTGGATCGGTCAATCGGCGATGATTGGTGATTTGCAGTTTGGATGGTGAACTTGTATCATGGAAAGGTGTATATGACCAGAACTTGAACTTGTGGAGATTACTAGAAGGTGTGTTTCAAATTTCTGATGAAGTTTTGCTAGGGTTTAGTAAGGTTTAAGACCGGTGAATAAATCATCAAACCGGTAATGATTTATGTTATGACGGTGATGGACAATGAGTCTTCATGAAGTTGGTAACATGGCACAACCCGCATGAAAGATTTAATTATTGTTTTGGCATTATTCAAGGAATATTTTCTTGGGAATCAATGAAATGTTCAGTAGAGTGTTTTGGGGGTTTGACTTTGGTACAGATCAAATTTTTGTGATGGGCTACAATCAACCAACAATTGATATTGCATTGCAATTTGTTGTAATGATTTGTATATCGATCTGTGATGATCTCTTATGATTTGAATTGTAAATTCAAGATATAATCAGGGTTTTGTGTCCAACCTAGTTGAGATGGCTATTTAGGATGATACAATTGATGTTTATGATGTCAGTGGTCTTAGAGATTGTGTTAAGCCATCCAAGTGAAGTGTGAGATATACCTAAGAGTTGAATACTGTTGAGTCTAATTGGATTTGATCAAGCAAGTAGAGAAGTGCAAGGAAATAGATCATTTTCTTATTGTTGTCCCCTAACAGTTGTAGCAGGTTAAATCCCTTAACTGGGTACGTCCTAACAAGCCTTAAAGATTTAAGTCCCCTAATAGGGCAGCTCTCAAAAGAGTGTTAAATCCTCTCACGAAGTTGATCCTAATAGGTCATCAAGATCCTAATTGGGATACTAGGAAAATGCCCTAACCGAGTGACTCCTACGAGGGTCTGCTCCTAACCGAGCGTATTGTAAGCTCCTAAGGGGCTAATCTCCTAATAGGGTGTACTTCAAAAGAGTACAAATATTTGTGGGTGCCAACTCCCATCGTTGTTTTTCCCTATTTGGGTTTCCATGTCAAAAAACTTACGGTGTTAATGTGTGAAATTTTTTTCATGTGATGTTCTTGTTTATATTTCATTTCATGAATTATTTCTAAGACACCGGTTATGATGTTTTATCAGAAGTTTATCAGAGGTTACCAGTATTGATAAGGAATTTTTTGAGATAGTATTTGATCTGATTGATAAGGCTAATGAGTTGCTAAATGATCAAGTTTATATGATTACTTTGGTGGTGAACGTATTAATTGATGAGGTAAATGATTTGATTAAGGTGTTAAGAAGATTTGATAAAGAGGTTGTTAGATTTAATTAAAGAAGTTGAGATAGTTGTTAAATGGTTTCAGATCTAAGATAAGTTTCTTTTGAGTTAAAGTTTCAATTGGTCTTAATACCGATTCACCCCCCCTCTCAGTATTAACTAGATCCTCATAGGATTAACAGAAAAATCCTCTCTTCCCCAAAAAAATATTTTCCTCAAGTAATTTCAATCATGATTTTTTAAAATCCTGATGCTAAGGTGAATTATTATGCCAGACTAGAGATTATGTCTTGATCTTGTACCTATGTGTGTTGTGTCTTTTGCCTAGTAAAATTGTGTCAGCTTGAGGTCTCATGCATATCTATTAAATTAACATATAACAAATAGAAATATCCAAGAACTCAATATCCTAGGATATACACATTAGTGAACTCTTCTCTTTGATTCTTGAGCTTGTCAACAATCTTTTGAAAAAAGTCTATGAACTCCCCAAACATTGTTTCACTTTACCCACTTCTTGGTATTCTGATAAATTTCATAGATGAGGGCCTAAAATGAGTGACTCTATTGCTTAAATATTCAAGGTATAACCAACTCATCCATGCTACCTTATTTGGTTTTCAATCCCTCTCCATCGATAGCATCTCTTTTTTAGTTTTTTTTTAAAAATGTGTATGCATTGTCATAAAGATAGCTAAACCATAAACTCATTTCACTCTTTCTAATGATATAAATGTGTTTTATGAAAAATAATGTAATGTAATAACTTCAATACACCCTTCCTAGTAACAAGTACACATTTGGAAGAAAATTTCTTCTTCCATTTTCACATTGTTGAAATGCACAATACCAAAATGTTCAATAGAAATTCATACATTACCCAAGCTTAAGAGGTTTTCTATTTATATACTAATATATTACAATAATAATTAAATACAAGAGTGGTAAATAGCACCAAAGAGAAGCAATGTATTCCATAATTCTTCAAAATTGTACAAAACTTCCATATCACACCACAATGCTAGTATTATTTTTCTCTAAAATATTGAAAGAATGATCACACAATTGTTGAAGTTGATATGAATGGAATAAATAAAATATATATAATGGTCTATATTAGCATCATGTTGGTTTATAACAATAGCATACTCCATCATACACAAAGCCTATAAATCTTCACATAATTTTACTAGGGATCGATATTCAACACATGCATACTACATAACCTCCCTAAACCTCTTCCAATATAGTGTAATTATGGCTGAAATAATTGTCAGTAATGGAGAATAATTTCTACTAATATCACTAGGAAAACCCAAACTACAATATACATGACTAAAATTATCAAATCAACAACAAGCAAATGATGCAACAATTGCAAAAATAGAAAACCACATTAATAATCACCAATGTGACCAGTGCAGAATTGGTGGGTAGACATGTAGGGTCTAAAATTGTTTCCAAAAGAATCCTTACACTTTTGAAATTCCCTCTTTATTGTTGATTAAACAACCCAAACAGATTTGAGAATAACTTCAAATTGTTTCCCAAAACTTTGTGTTTCATGCTTTCAAATTTCATGGAGTTCCTCCTTTGCACTACATCTCTTGCAAATATTAGTTTGTGTTGTCATTGATGTAAAACTTGTTGATATCTTTGGTCCAAATGTGTGTTCATTTTTCAAACCTGTTGATATTTGTGGTCCAAATATATGTTCGGTTAGTGCAATTACTTAGGATTGATTTAGTGTTCATTGTGTGATCATTTTTTTGGAGCTTTGGAGATGATCTCAATGGTCTGCAATTGGTATTCTCTAAGTATGAATTTTCTAGTGAACAGTTTGTCAAAGCATGCTTATAATTTTGGTCTACATTGTGGTGCATTGCTTCATCAGTTGTTGCAGTTGTAATATGATGTTGGTGGATGAAAATGCTGCATATATCTCAATTTCTAGATTCTCATTTGATCTACTATAAAAGTTATGTTGACATATATTGGCTTGTTCAATGATAGAGTGACAACTTGCAAAAATGTGTTACATTCTATAATAGATAAAAATAGTGTTTCACAAGATTAGCTATGTAAACTAAAAAAATGACCTATCTCACATATAATTACATTAAAAGGAGAATGAATTAAATAGATCCAACCTCAATTCTATTAGGAAGAGGGTTGAATGTTGGTTGGAGTCTTATTTCCTTTTTATTTGATTTGAAAATGTAATAGAAACGATGTAAATTGAATGTCACATATATAATGAAGATTTGAACCAAATAGTGATGACAAAATGTTTCAAACTTCACACAGAGCCACAAATAGAGATTAGAGAAAGAAAGTGAATTAGAACATGTAGCTAGAAACCTAGGCCAAATTGTCAAGACTGGGGTGGTATGTCACCCTAATCCTATAACTCTTGGGAAAGAAAGTGGGATCTTTTTGGATCAGGAAGATGTGTTGGATCCACTATTGGAAGATCGAGAAAAATTCTCAAGACCAAGGAAAAATTTTACCTTGGTCCTCCATGAGCACCCTAGTCCCTCTACAGTGCCCTGGTCCTAAGAAGTCTTTAGAACTTATACAAAAGCTAGTTTAGTTGGTCTTTGTCTCCTCTATCTATTTCCTCTTTTGTAGCTCTCGAATCTGTCACCTGTGCATCAAAACAAAAATTATTGTGTTGTGGATAAGGGCTTGCCTTAAGTAAAACCCTAGATTTGGAATTAAACCTAATTGAAATATAAATTGCATTTTAATTGAATTGGAAATCTTGCCCTTTGAAGGAAGGGCTATATCTGAAATTGAAATTCTTGAATGTAGATTATTATACCTTCAATAGGTGACGCAATGCTCTTAGGATAAGTGCTCCAAGTGTTGATGCAATAGAATGATAAATCACATAAAATCCATCATGAAACCAAAGATGAAACATTAATGGAATATGCCTTGATGTAGTATTTTGCTCCTTGAATCAGGTCTTCTCTTGAGGAAGAATAATTGCTCTTGAATTGGATGATAATGTTAGCATAAGATAAGATGATGAAAATAAATTGAGAGGGATTCCTTATATAGGGATTTCATAATTGAAATCACCTTTAGGACAACTTAGATTTGGTATGTTTTCACACAGAGCTACATTTGGATAGGTTGGGACTGTCTTATTATCCTCCCAAAATTCAAGAAAAAAAGTGTGGAACCATGGTGGTAGGTTGCCCTGGTCTCGGCAACTTTTTTTTTACTTTTGAGGAATGTGAGATAACAAGGTTCTAATTTCGATTCTATCTCCGTGGCTCAAACCATAATGTATAGATATGTGGAATGTGTCTTGGAAGTTGAAATTAGGGTAGGACTAGGATAAATTGGAATAAAATGATAAAGGACACACCTAGAATTAAGTGCCCAAATAAGAGTGTGATGATGTAATAAAGAAGAATAAGACTCATAATATTAATTTAAATCAATAAATATCTCATAATGCATAGAGGAAAGGGAAATACTAAAATAGGTGCTAGGAGAGTGGGAAATTGGACATACTAACAAAGATGTACAATTTACAATGCTACACATTCCTCTGCCTTTATTAATTTTTTTAGTGTGGTTTGATGGTTCAAATATGTTGGTGTGTGATGAAGCTATGTGGCCCACATCATATTTTGAGTTAGTTTGGTCAATGGGAATTAACAATTTTATCTATTGGAGCCAACCTATGATGTTTTGGTTTGTGCAGTAGCATGTGGATCTATAGGTGTTGACTTGGGATGGATAGGAGGTGTGTTGACATGGTGTGATTTTTCACATGCCTCATTATACCTTAAACATGTTGTCTTCAAGAATTTTTTTGGGCCGACTCTTTATAACTACATGTTACATCTAATTAGGCTGACCTAATTGATGCTATTTTGGTTGTGAATGATATCTAAAGGTTGAAATAATTTTGGATGATGATGAATAAGTTGTATGTGGTGTGATTAAGAAATATTATGTAAGTGTGAAGGTGCATAAGTGCAGCTGAGTAATAATTAAGGTAGTTTCAGATGTGTATTAACTGTGTACTATAATCAGCATTAGACAATGTGGTTCCCAGTAGTTCAATCATATTCATATTGTAATATCATATGCTTTGTATCTTTCCCTAAAGAAGTGATTTTTAGTGTTTGCAAATCTTATATATCTTGCTTTGAGGTTGGGATCCTCGATCCTACAAGTCTATATTAGGAGCAGTGAGCTTCCTTAGCCTTGATCCTAAAACATTCTAACATGTTTTTCATATAGCGGTATAGTTCTTGTCGTGGTTTTTTCTGATTGGGTTTTCCACATAAAATCTTGGTGTTCATGTGTGATTGCTTATATATTTTGTAGCTCTCTACTTTGGCACATGTGGTAAATGTAATAAATGATAATTGATTGGTTAGATTAGAAGTTTTAATATATGTTGATTGACCCCCCTCTCAACATCTAGAAGTGTTCAACAATTAGTATCAGAGCAAGGTTCCTCTAAGATAAGCTTCACAACTAAGATAGATCCAGGATTTGAACAAAATGGTTGAATCTGAGAAAGATTTGGATACTATGGAATAACATGAATATGACATAAGTTGTAGTGGATATGGAACAATAATTAAGATATGCTCTTGCTGATTTGGATGAAAGTAGAGAAAAGAACAAGAAAGTGGAAGAACACATTAGTTATCTGAGAAAGCAAGTTGAATATGGTAAGAAGATCATTGATGATCTTGAAAAAAAATTACATATCAACTCTAGAGAATGTATCAAACTTGAAGAATACGTGGTCATGTTGAGGAAATATTTCAAAGAAGCAAAAGAACAAATTTACAAGAGCTTGAAGCTTAAAGACAATAGTTAAATGCTTGATATGATGCTAAGTTCTCAAAATCAATCTAAAGACAAAGACAAACTTGGTTTTGAAAGAGGTGAATGTTCTAAGACTCCCAGCAAAGAGGATAAAAGAAAGAAAAAGGTTAAGGATGAATTGAAGAATACTAATTAAGATTAAAAAAGGTTTCATTTTGGTGTGGAATACGAATAATTTCAGGAAGCCTCTTGCTAATGAAACCAGGTTTTCATCATCTTTTAACAATAACTATTTTTCATGCCATAGTTTAGACATATAGCTAATAAATGTATAAGATAAAAAATATATTAGTCATTTAATAGTCAATGATACTCTTGCAATAAGTTTGTATATAAGGTAAATGAGTGTAGAAGTAGGATGGTATGGAACGAGTATACAAAGTATGATGGAAATGTTCAGTCATTCAATGGATATTTATATGCTTGTAAAACACACATGGCCACAAGGATGTTGAGTGTAGGTCTAATGCCAAAAGGAATCGAAATGGTTGGCAACAAGTTCCAACTTGTTGTAACTGCAATAAATTGGGACATATTACTAGGTTCTATAGAGGAATGAATGAGAAGACCTCTGCTTTGGAGAAGAAGGTTGGCATTAATGACATAAAGGAGAGGATGCATAAGACATGGATAAATAAATATAATGATAATGTGGAATGAAAGGCAGTGAATGGATTTGTATCTATTGATGGTGCAAATGATTCCTCCAAAAACTAGATAAAAGGCCTTGTCTGAGAGAGAGAACTAATTGAAGACCTTATGAACCCCCTTGAAATTTGGGTGTTGAATTTTTTTCAACATGGAAGATATCATGAAGGAATTTATATAATATTTCAAATTTCTATGGTGGTCTGCAGAGATGTTTGAGTTTTTGGGCAAAATAGAGTATTATCTTTTTTAATGTAATGATAAAATGCATTTATGTCGAAAACCCTAAGTAGGTGGACACAACAGATCAATTGGATTTTTGAATTAATTTTGATCACTTGTGATCTTATGAATTCAAGATCTATTCAATGATAAATATTTTTCTTGTGCAACAATGTGATTCAAGGTTTTTATTTGTAAACTTATCAGTTTTAGTTTGTGTGCTACGAAATTGCTACATTGATTCTTGTTGATCCTTTTTTAGGGTTCCAGCAATAATAGTTGACACTAAGGATGTTAGGACTTATATCCATGCACCATTGATAGAAGTAAGTCATGTAAATTTTAATTATTTGTGGAAGCATTTTAGTAGAAGATGATTTGATAACATTCAATCCCCAGTACAAGCATATTTTGGAGTTAGGTTTGAACATTTGAAAATATTTCCCTGACTTTATCTATGAACATGCATGAATTTAGATTATCCTAAGTCAAATTCATAGTGATGTGTTTCTTGACTAGCCTCATAGAATTGCAAAGGATGCTATTAAGCCCTTGACTAAATTTTTCTCCTCTAGCACTATCCCAGTGAAGAAGATGTTGAAAAACAACATGGTAGCATAGTTGATTGGTTCAGTAATTGATAAGAGATATATGGTGGTGGAAGCTATAGTTGATATGGGTGTCAAGTATGTTACCAAGGGAGTGGCATATAAGATATACTTTCAAAATAGGGAGGGTTCAGCTACCACCACCGCAATCCTATGTTGCATATTAGATGGTGGTTCAAGCTAAGAAATTCGATCTATGTGAACTTTTGAGACTACAATTGATAAACAACCTTGAGAAGCCTATGAGTGAAAAGTATCCATTAAATTATGGGCCTCTGATTATAAGTTTAGCTTTCATATATATGAATGAGCTTCTACCTACAGGGAATAAGGTCTAGGACAAGTTCTGTCCTATTTGAGTGCCAATAAAATAGAATATTAGAAGCTTTAAAAATGATACAGATAATGAATACTACAAGCACTATTATGGCTGGCTCAAAAGCTTTTAAAAAAAGATGCAATCTAGAGAGAGGATCCCTGGTGAATTAGTTAGGAAATAGAATAATGAAATCACTTTTCTAGTGGGTAGGGATTATTTTTACATAGAGGTTGTTGAACCAATGATTGAATAATTTATTGAGTTACCTTATGAGGTATATTTGGAAGATGTTGAAAATAAGATTGATACTTTATTGAATTTCTAGGTTGATCCAAACAAAGAGAGATTTGGAACTGCTATAGATATCTTAAACAAAATAATCAAGGAGAAATTTGAGAAAGGACATGCAAAGAGAATGGAGAAGCTTTATCAAAAGATAAATCTACCTACAGTTGAAGAAGCATTTAGGAAAAAGGCACTAAGGAGGACTAGGTTAGTCTCTACCTCTCCTTTGATAAAGATTGGTTTCTCTAGAACCCCAGCTGGATCTATGACAAGTGAAAAGAAAGGACAAAGACCTAAGAAAAAGGTGACAAGAGGAAAGAAAGGTTTTAAGCTTTTTGTTAAGGAAGTTGAGAGTAGTAGTTGAAAAAGAAAATTTTGTAATTAGGAAGAGGCCTATAAGGACAAAAGTCAAAATTAAATATGATGAGAGTGAAGAGGACATTGTGCCTCTTAGTAAAAGGAAGAGAACTTTGTGTGGATAGGAAATGTGGAAATCATCAAAGCAAATCGATAAATTAGCCTAGCTCAATCACAAAAACTAAAATGCAGTGACAAATCCTAATTACATTCAATAGAGATGCATGAAAAACAAAACATTCAATTCAAATGAAAACCATCGCAAATGTGAATATCTCCTCCAGAAATCTCCATTGTCCTTCTTTCTCCTTCAAATTACATTGTTTTGTGGATCTCACCTACTAGTGCATGAGCATGATATGAAAGCAAGTAGACAAGATTGTAGCGCAAGAATACTCGAAGCATGATTGATTCGACCAGGTAGTAGTCTTGATTGAAGAAATTCATCCAATTTATAGATAAATTGGAGAAAAGACAAGATTAGCATGAAATTGATATTAGAGGCAATTGATTTCAAAATGGCAAAATTGAGTTGAAGGAAGAAGGTTATGACACCTTCTATGTCATAAATTATGACATATTGCCAATGCAAAGGTTAGAGGACTAAAATCCTATGACATCTTGCTATGCCAATAGTATGACGCATGAGAAATTCATGCTTCCACCGAAGCACAAAAATAGGGAGAGACTAGAGAGAAATTGATTAGGTGGAAATTAGGAATTAGGAAAATTAGGAAATTAGGAAATTAGAAAATTAGAAATGATGAAATTAGAAAATTGATGCAAATTAGGTAAATTAATTAATAATTTCTCATTCATTAATTAATTTACAAAAATAGGAGGAATTAATTAGCCAATTAAATAAACATTTAATTGTGACAAGAAGACTTAGGATAAATAAATAAATCATTTATCCTAAAGAGAAAATAGAGAGAAAATGACAAACAAGGTTAAATGAATAAATCATGAAACCCTAGAAGATAAATTAGAAATGCAAGGATGATAATTAGGTCTTTATGTAAGATTGATTTGATGTCGATTCTGACTTGATAAAAGACCAATGCTGATAAGTGATTTGATTGACAAATGTGCCAATTAATGAGGAACAATGACTAATTGATCCAAATTGACACGATTGAGAAGGACGACGATCGATGACAAATTGATCGCAAAATGACAAGATTGAAAATGATAACGATCGATGACAAATCGATCGCAAAATGACAAGATTGATAAGAGGACAACGATCGATGACAAATCAATCGCAAAATGACAAGATTGACAAGAGGACAAAACCCTAATTAGGATTGACGATGTCCAAAATGATGACAAATGAGCTTGCACATTGATACGACAGGATAAGATTGACCAAAATCATGACTAAAGATTGTTGTCGACAAGACCAATTTCGAAAGCAAGATAAATGAAGAATGCAGAAGAAGGCCTCGATGCTCGCAAATGATAAAAACCAAGTGCGTGACATAGAAGAAATGTTAATGCGATGCAAAAACCCTAAAATAAGGCAATGCGCAAATGTTAAAGTATGATTCCGCAAGCGTTGACCATTTTTAGGTGTCTACATTTTGCCCCTCTTTGAGACAATGCAATTTTAAGCATTGTTTCAAAGAATAATAATCAAAATGCCCCAGACACTGATAATGACATATGCATGCCCCCTCAAGGAATTGGCCGGAAACATGCAGAAAAGAGGCCAATTGATCGATAAGAATGATAGAATATGATAGGAGCAAACAGACTGACAATCGGAGACCGGATACACGAACGATAAGAAATTGAAGGTGCAAAAGACCATGACTAGCATAAGATGGAGAGAGTGCATGTCCATCTATGCACTGACAAAGATCTATAAATGAGACAAAGAGAGTGAAAATTGCTCATTTACACTAGCCAAAGAGGAGGATTTGTTGCTCTGGAAAAGGACACGTGCAGAGAGATGGTGAACATTCCAAGGGCAGATCACCTCCAAGAATGTGTACGCACGTACAGATGATCACACAATGCAGGAGCAGCGGTATGTGTCTCAAAAACCCATATTTTCAATTTTATGTATTTGACTTGCTGGACATTGCAGGGCCCACAAAAAATGCAAAAAGTGACTTCTACGCTTGTGTAGGGTGAATCCTGCGCTTGTGTAGGGTCTTCTGCACTTGTGTAGGGGACACAAGCATAGGTTGTGTTAAATAGGCGCAGGAGTGAGCACACAGGTGTAGTTGTGCATTAGCAACCCTAATTTGGTCAAAAAGGGCATGCGAATGATCCGAAAAGGGGGGATAAGAATAGGATAGGTCAAAATAGATAAAGAACACCCTGATTTGGACATGAAACAAGGAAATGCAACCCGTAGGAGCAAACCCTAAAACTGACAAATTATGCCCCAATTGTGATGCAGAGTCGACAGTATCCATTGATGACGCGAGAGAACCAACCTGACTGCTTCATGTTACGACATAGACTCAGGAGCACGGACAGAGATACATTAGCAGGACTTGGAATATACTATATCACATTCATGCTCAAGATTAGGGCAAACATAGGACTACTGACCACATTGGCAGAGTGATGGCATTTAGAGACTTCCTCATTCCATCTGGTGACTGGAGAGGCGACTGTGACACTAGAGGATGTATGGCGTATCCTCCGCATTCTGATTCATGGAGAGATGGTAGAGTATGACCCAATGACAGGGAGAGATTCTTTGTGTAGATTATTTGAGTGTGACACAGATGATCTGGATATCATAGAGAGGGAGATTGGCTGGGAGACTATGGCATCAGAGTATGATCGATGATATGTGGTGATAGCAGTGGTGATAGCATGTCTATTAGTAGGAGACAGATGAGGACATGGATTCCCTATTGGATGGGGAAGAGTGCTAGAGCGGATGGTGATAGAGGGTACAGTGTATGCATGGGGACCATGTGTACTGGCTATGCTATATTTTCAATTGCATCAGATAGCATATCAGGGAGTTCAGACCTTGAGCTGTGGAGTCACACTGTTACAAGTATGGGCATTTGAGCACATAGCCATATGTCGACCGATTGTAGAGAGACAGGTATTACCACATCGACCATATGTGTACTGCTATGGGGGAGCACTGAGACAGGGTCCTTTTGGATACATACTGTATTGGCGACATGAGCTAGATAGATTGAGAGAGTTCACATGGAGGCCATATTGTGATTGCCCTGGATGGTCAGATGATAGTGATGAGCTATCGTATTGTAGATAGGAGAGGTACCTAATTGGGTGACTAGTGAATCACCAGAGAGTGATTGAGATGTACTTGCTGGAGAGAGTCAGACGACAGTTTGGAGAGAGGCAGGATGTACCTAGAAGGTTGCACACTTTTCCCGATCTCATAGAGAGACGAGTCAATGGCGGAGTATGATTCAGCCACACATAGCATATGTTGACTTCACATAGCTATAGAAAAGATAGTGGGATTGGAGATCAGATGTGGAGGACACCAGGATGACAGAGGAGTATGAGAGATGGTTTGCACGACGACGGCCAGTGCCATTGACAGATCCTGATATTCTGGTACTGAGGAGAGAGGAGGACTTCCCACTCACAGGAGAGGAGGAGGGAGATGATGAGGATGAGGAGGATGAGGGGGATGACAAGGACAGAGCTGATGATGGGGATGATGATTATGAGCTAGATTCAGGTGAGCAAGAGGCATTGCAGGATATACCCATAGAGTCGGAGACAGCTAGGATAGAGGAGATGGAGATGTGCAGGGTGACCACAACGAGTCAGCATGATCATATTGTGACTTTAGAGAGACAGAATGCCATCTTGAGGATAGAGAAAGATCAGTTCAGAGTGGAGATAGCCAGACTCACAGTGGCTCAAGATACAGCAGTAGCTCAGGCACAGCGAGAAGAACAGAGAGTCACTGAGTATATTGGGTCGATTAGGGATGCCAGTGCACGGGAGATGGCACAGATGTTGGTAGAGACCAGAGAGGAGATACGCCATTGGAGGACACTATATGAGAGTGTAGTCCCACCAGAGCAGAGAGCAACGTCATATCGGGCACGATCGAGGACAGAGAGCAGGGCACGCTCTCGGAGGTCATTGAGCAACATGGGGGTGAGTGGACCTATGAGACCACCACAGCCAGGACCAGGAGGGACATCATCCTTGAGACATGGCAGGGATGAGGAGGACAGAGGGAGCACCTAGTGACAGAGGCACGTGCTCCTTATGACGGCCAGATGACATTATGTAGTTTGACATTCTGTAGTCAGCCTGTGGGCCATACTTAGGACAGACAGTCCAATTTTGTACTCCGATATTATTTTGATATATGATATGATATGCATCTATATGATGGGATGAAATGTGTTATGACTTATGTTATTTTCCATGTATGGATGACTTATGCACTGTTTATTGTGGAACATGTATGGATGGCGGATACACTGTTTATTGTGGAACATGTATGAATACATTTTGATGTGTTTTTGATGCATTTATAATATGAAATGGATAAAATGCTTGATGCGATGCTTGATGTGATGTTTGATATAATGCAAATGTACTAATCAATGAATGCAAGATGCAGCATATGTGTTTGGGGAAATCGGAGCACTAGACTGAACTGACTATCCGAACTGACAGAAGAAATGTTAGTAAGAAGAAATGAGACAAAGGACAAATAGAGACAAAGAAAAACTTGCTTTCACTAATGCACTTTGTAGGTGAGAACCTTTATTTAATGTAGCAAAATGGATGCATAGCATCATGGCATTGAAGGCCAGAGCTGAAATGCAACCCTTTTTGCAAAAGATAGACACATCGCAGCAATCACAACAAAAAAGAAAGGGACCATGAACCATCCCGGTCACTCTAAATCACTCAGTGACATCATCGAGCAACATAGGAACATGATCAAAGATAAATCAATAAATGATAAGACTTGCTAATTCCAACAAGTCAAACAAACATCTTGATCTTCATTGTCAAAAGTTGAAAGTGTTGATAGGACGATCATGTTGTCTGGTTTCAGGACATGCGGTATCTCGTCTAAGACAGGACACAGTCTGGTTTCGAGTATACCACACCCTGTATAAGACCCATGATAGTGTGCCAAGGATGAATGATATGGATGTTGATTGATTGATAGGACAATTATGATCAGTTTGAATGTCTGGTTTGATTGAAAAAGTTCATCTGTTAACGCATGATTGCATTAAAGCATAGTGTATGATTGCGTGTCGTCGGAGGGATGCTCAGTGATCCGTCTTATGCACAAAGGGGTTATTTATTGCAAAATGCTTTTCAAGTTTTTACAATTTTGTTTGTGTTCATTTTTTTCAGGACTTTATTTGATTTTTTAAGGATTTTTTTCAGGACATTTTTCAAGTTTTTTTTTTATGATTTTTTTTTTTTTCAGGACATTGTGCAATTTTTATGATTATTTCAGGACATTTTTCAATTTTTATGATTTTGCCCCTAGTGTCTAGCAAGGCAAGGAATATGACAGGTGAATAAATAGGCTTGCTGAAATGTTGGTGGATAGAGGGAAGACAAAGGCCTTTTATCATGGAGACAATATGGATGCAATTTTCAAGGGCTATTGCGTGATGGGACAAGAGACTGGATATGACAATGTAAAGCAGTGACATGGCATGAGGGACATATCAAGAGGTTTTTGAAACTATGTTTAAATTTTGCGTCCTTATGTTAGATCAAGATCAAGGGATAGAAAGAGTGTATGGATAGTGATAAGATATGGATAGGATAAGCAAGACCATGAATGGATAAGGGACATGGACTGAAGGTCGGGAAAGGATACAGGATAGTGGTAGAAAGTTGCAATAAGATAGGGAATATGGATGAAAGGTTGTAATAATAAAATGGATAAAGACCAAAAGCTATGATGGACTAAAAGCTGCAAACAAGATGCTTGATGCTCATGATGACCCTCAGCCTTGTCAAGATCAAAGGTGGAAAAGGAAACTGGACATGAGGGACAATAGGATATGAAGGGTAATGACAGGGGTTCGATAGTATAGTGAAGGGCAATAAGATATGAAGGAGGAAACCTGCCCCCAAGTACGGTATGCAAGAAGTTCATAGATTACGCATGACGCCTGTTTGCCAGGTTTTCATCACGGTAATTGCCCAAGGCACCTGTTTACCAGGTTTTCACTAGAGGGAGAATTGTTTTTGCTTTACTTTTTTCTTTCTTTTTCTTTTCTTTTTTTCAATTTTTTTTTTTCAATTTTTACTTTTTTTTTTTGTATTTTTTTTGTATTTTTGAGCTTTTGATTTTTTTTTATTTTTTTTTTGTATTTTGATTTTTTCAATAGAAGATGGACACGTGATAGGGGATGGAAGAAGGACTCAAACATCTTTTTGTTTGGATAGTAGCCTTGAAAAATATGGACCATGACCTTTAAAAAGTATGCTCAAAGATGTTGGTAGGATAAGGACATGGAAAATGAGATGAAACTAAGGCTAGGATTTATGTAAAGGATGGGATCAAAGGGATCAAAGGATGGAAAATATGCATTGGATAATGGATAGGGTATTGGAAGAATTGGGCTTGAGCGGATGGAAATGAAGGCAAGATCGACATTGGCACACACCTTGAGGGGTGATGGACTGATGGAGGAAAAATGTATTTTGGATATTGAGATTTGGATGGAGGAATAGCTTGGGATTTGGAACATAAGGGCCCAAAATGGAAGAAGGAGGTGATGGAGGAACAAATTTGAGAGGTTTGGATGGAGGAATAGCAATTTTGGATGCCAAGTTGGATTTTTCTTTTTGTGCTTCAAGAAGCTACTTAGGAACCCACATTGTTTTGGATTTTTCATGCTTTTGTTGTTCTTTGGTGTGCATTACTTGCATAAGGGATTTAGGAACCCATATATATTTTGAATTTTGTTTTTGAGCAATGGGCCTTTGTGGCCTTTTGGATATTTCTTTTTCTTTATAGATCATATTGTTCTTTGTTTTGACATGTCGATTATATTGGACATGTTGATCCTTGAATACATATGGATTGCTAGACTTATGACGTTTACACTTGGCATCCAAATTGCTTGGAGGGGGAAAGGAATGCATGGATGGATATGAATGAAGTGGAGTTCTTTTGGATTGATGAAATTTATTCAAGGATGTGTGCCTTTGCTGACCTTGCATAGAGGACGAAGGGATATAAGGACCTAAGATGGATGGAAAGTATGATGGGGAAGGGATATGTTTGGATTTTGAAGGGATGTTGGATTTAGTAGGGGTACTCATGTCTTGAGGAATTTCACCGAGGCCATGACCCTTGATATTTTCTTTAACATGAAGGTCTACTCCTTTGCCTTTATGAATATCTTGACTTGTAGGATACTCTTTTCGTTGGGAAGAAGACGCGAGTCCATTATGAGGTGGATATGATATGAGAGAAATAATGAGATCTTGAAGTGGATCAGATTGTACCAAAGTGGAAGAACCCATTATGCATGTCAAGGGTTCACGAACATCTTGCACTGACACATTAGAATCATGAGTGGGATTAGAATCATGAGGGGGACTAGGATTGTGTTGTGGACATGGTTCAATGACAGGCTCTTCAAGAGATGGAATGGGAGGAATAATGGGATCATCACAAGAAATATGATCTTGGAGTGTATATGGAGCATTAAGACAAGGAGATGGAGGAACAAAAGGATCTTCTGGAGGATTTAAAGGAATAATTTGATCTTGACAAGGAGGAAGATCATTGAAATCCTCTTTAAAGGTGCTTTTCTCTTGACTTTTAATGGGATCATCACAAAGGATGGAAGGGATATCTTGATCTTTCTTAGGAAGTGGAATGTCAATGGGATTTGAAAGGACATTGTGTTCTTGGATAGAATTGATAGGAATAAGTGAATCATTGCGAGTGTCTGGGAACATGGGGTCCTGGTCAACAATTGGATGGGATGATAAGGTTTCAGGATCTTGATCTTGATATTTTTTAAGACACGTTTCTTCATGCTCTAAATTATCCTCTTGACATGGGGTTGGACTTTGGATATGCATGGAGGATTCTGACAAGGAATCAATGTTTTGGCATGAAGGAAATGCACTTTGAAAATTTGTGATGGATTCTGGCAAGGAATCAATGCTTGAACATGAGGAAGAGGGACTTCGAATGGGGTCCTCTAAAACAAGTAATGGCAATAAAGTGCATGGTGGCATTGGGTCTTTTATTTCTGAAACATGACAAGGATGTGCATCATGAATTGGATTATCGTGGCAATCAATTATGGATAGCCCTTGAATAATTTCATCCTTGGGTGTATTATTTGATGAGGACAATATGGAAGGTTCTTGTGAAACTTTTAGAGGTGTAGGGATAGATGCCACTGGAGAGTCAATTTGTTTGTGGGGGGATGAGGCATTGCTAGACATAAGTGTATTATCTTGATCTTCCTCAAAGAACTCACTTGGTAATTTCCTTAAGATCATTGCAATAAAGCCACCTTTCTTTCGAGGTTTTGACATGGTTGTATCTGGAATTTGAACTTGTTTGGCAAGAATTTGGTCTTGGTTTGATGTCATGTTTTGATATTGGACTTGGTTCAATTGTTCTGACATGTTTGAAACTCGAGTTGGTGTGTGCTGCAACCTTTGTTTTTGAATGTTTGGTTGCGGTTGTTGACATTGATATTCCACCATTGGTTGAACCATTGGTTGTATAGGTTGAAAATCTGATTGATAGTAAACACCTTCTTGTTCTTGTTGTGGAGGCACATAATGTTGAAATTGATGTTGTCTCCTTTCTTGAAATTGTTTCATCATCTCTATTTGGGAGAGGAGAGCTAGCATGTCTGATCGTTCAAGAAGAGATATTACATCAATTGGCTCAATCTTTGGATTTCGACCTAGAAATTTTTGAAACATTTTGGACATTTGTGATCTATTCTTCTCAATGTTTTTCACTCTTTGTTCCAATATCTCCTCTTCTTGAGCTAGTTTCTCCTCTAGTTTTTGTATTTGGAGACTTGTTTCATCATAATAAGTTTGATCAATGTTGCTTTGTTGTTGGGTTAGATAGAATTGTGATTTCATTGTTGGTTGATATGTCAAACTTTGTTGCATCATTGGTGCTTGGAACCTTGTTTCAATAGACATGTCACTATGCAGATGCAATATTTTTGGAATTTTTCAAGGATAATGTATGATATGCAACTAAATGCAAACTAAATAAATGAAGATGCAATCTATGGCAAGAATGCAATCTATGTTTTTGTTGTTTTTTCAAGATTTTGACAAACTTTTTGGAATGCAAATCTAAAAAGAGACCCTTAGGAAATTGAAATGATGTCTAGACCTCAAAGGACAAAAGGACCAAGTGACAATAGGACAAATTGACAATGTCTCACCTATATGCTTGGATACTAAGCTAGGTTTGACCAAATGACATTAATGACAAAAAGACAAAAGTTTGATAAGGTCTAGACTTCTTAACAATGACTTAGGGTTTATCAAAGATTTGGATTACTCAAGTATGACAAAACCTAGTTTTGACACTATATGCAAAGGGACAATTACTATGCAAGTGATCCTAATATGATATGATAATGACTTAAGCTTAATAAAGGGACCTAGGGTATGCAAATGTGACCTAATGTTATGAGGACAAGGATGCAAATGCAAATGTATGACAATGTCAACCTAAGACAAAACCTAAGGTTGAATTATGAAATGGTATTACTATAATGCAAGAGGACACATGCAAAATGGATGACCCTTATTGATATGCAAAGGAGTATGACCTAGGTGAAACTTAACCTTGGTAATTGACAATGACTTTTGCAAAATGAAAACCTAAGATGAACCTAAATCTAAGTGACATGAATGTTGAGACAAGATTTTGAAAAATGTTTGACAACCATGTTCGAAGATGTTTTGAACTTTTTTGGATGAAATGTTCTTGTGTTTAACCTTGTTTTGAATCAATTTGTCTTGTTTTTGAAATCAGATGCAATTCAACTTTTGACAAGCAAAGAAGACAAGATATTTCAACTTAGACTCAATACAATCATGCTCATTCACACATTTCTTATGGTAGGCAAGGACATTAGGTACTTGAGAGGTAGACTCGTTATGAGATTCAAGGAGAATACATAGATGCTTGACCCCATGGGCTCCCCTCCATGGAACTCACTTCTTAGGGCAGCCAAGCATCAGTCCCCATGGAAATCTCCCCATGGAAAACTTAGTATCTCTTCCAAGTATCCGAACTTGTCCTTCTCAAGCAACTAGAAGGATTTTTGGCCTCTAAATACAAGGTGTTTAGTCAGGATTTCTGTTAAGCGTTACTCCTTGATGTCATGCAAGCGTGATTGAGACATTAAGCCCACCAAGATACCAAACAAATGTAGTCACGCAAGCATGATTTAGATCGTGAGTTCCTACTTAGATGTTGATATGAGAAAGAGTCCAAGGGTCATCACTTCCCAGGTAACTACAATTCCCACGTAACTCTTCCTTCAAAGCTTTCGCCCATCAAGTATTTATTTATAGTGAGTTAGAATGCCAAGGTATTCTAGCTGTACTCACTTTGGGTCATTCCCTTCTCATGATTGTCACTTGCTTGCAAAAGCAAATGGTCGGGAAGGCAGGCCCTCTAAAGGTAACAAACAATCTGAGCCATGAGACTTGTATCGAAGATCTGGATTTCTGATCACCCTAAGAAGGATGAGAGCATACTCTCCTACTCCAATGTCAAACTCAACAATCAAAGCAAACACACATTCATTCCATCCTATTTAGCAATCATACTAGGTGCCTAACTATGAATCACAAACACAAAAGTTCAGTTGAAATACAAGGCAACCTGCAAAATCACCAAGTTAGAAGTTTGATTTGTTTGATCTTTGACTAGCGAACCTGCATAAAACATGTTAGTAATTTCATTTGTCATCTTTGCCATGCATAATGCCAAGGTGTTGCACAAAGAATCAGTACCAAAAACCAAAAAGCAGAAATAGAATGCAAAACAAAACAATTTGCAAGTAAAAACACTGCTTTTTCTACCTCTATTTCTGGACTTACACAAGCGCAAAATGCTTGACACAGGCGCAGATTGTCTCACACAGGCGCAGATTGTCTCTGACACAGGCATAAAATGCTTGACACAGGCGCAGAAGTTCCCAGAAAACCCTACATTACCCTATTTCTTGTGTTTTTAACCTGCAAATTAACTCAAAAGCACTCAAAAGCATGATTAGGGGGTTAGTTCATGTCAGGTTCACCAATTAATGTAGATAGGAAATGTGTAAATCATCAAAGAAAATCGATAAATTAGCCTAGCTCAATCACAAAAACTAAAATGCAATGACAAATCCTAATTACATTCAATAGAGATGCATGAAAAACAAAACATTCAATTCAAATGCAAACCATCGCAAATGTGAATATCTCCTCCAGAAATCTTCATTGTCCTTCTTTCTCCTCCAAATTACTTTGTTTTGTGGATCTCACCTACTAGTGCATGAGCATGATATGAAAGCAAGTAGACAAGATTGTAGTGCAAGAATACTCAAAGCGTGATTGATTCGACCAGGTAGTAGTCTTGATTGAAGAAATTTATCCAACTGATAGGTAAATTGGAGAAAAGACAAGATTAGCATGAAATTGATATTAGAGGCAATTGATTTCAAAATGGCAAAATTGAGTTGAAGGAAGAAGGTTATGACACCTTCTATGTCATGAATTATGACATATTGCCAATGCAAAGGTTAGAGGACTAAAAGCCTATGACATCTTGCTATGCCAATAGTATGACGCATGAGAAATTCATGCTTCCACCGAAGCACAAAAATAGGGAGAGACTAGAGAGAAATTGATTAGGTGGAAATTGAATTTGACAAATTAGAAAATAGGTGGAAATTAGGAAATTAGAAAATTAGAAATGATGAAATTAGAAAATTGATGCAAATTAGGTAAATTAATTAATAATTTCTCATTCATTAATTAATTTACAAAAATAGGAGGAATTAATTAGCCAATTAAATAAATATTTAATTGTGACAAGAAGACTTAGGATAAATAAATAAATCATTTATCCTAAAGAGAAAATAGAGAGAAAATGACAAACAAGGTTAAATGAATAAATCATGAAACCATAGAAGATAAATTAGAAATGCAAGGACGACAATTAGGTCTTGATGTAAGATTGATTTGATGTCGATTCTGACTTGATAAAAGACCAATGTTGATAAGTGCTTTGATTGACAAATGTGCCAATTAATGAGGAACAATGACTAATTGATCCAAATTGACACGATTGAGAAGGACAACGATCGATGACAAATTGATCGCAAAATGACAAGATTGAAAATGATAACGACCGATGACAAATCGATCACAAAATGACAAGATTGATAAGAGGACAACGATCGATGACAAATCGATCGCAAAATGACAAGATTGACAAGAGGACAAAACCCTAATTAGGATTGACAATGTCCAAAATGATGACAAATGAGCTTGCACATTGATACGACAGGATAAGATTGACCAAAATCATGACTGAAGATTGTTGTCGACAAGACCAATTTCGAAAGCGAGATAAATGAAGAATGCAGAAGAAGGACTCGATGCTCACAAATGATAAAAACCAAGTGTGTGACATAGAAGAAATGTTAATTTGATGCAAAAACCCTAAAATAAGGCAATGCGCAAATGTTAAAGTATGATTCCGCAAGCTTTGACCATTTTTAGGTGTCTACACTTTGGTCTCTCCGGTAGAGACCTCGGTCAAGAAGAGGAAGTGAGTAAGAAAGAACTAGTGAAGACTAGAGGAAAAAAGAAGAAGACAAGAACCCCTCCAGTTAATTTTAACTATGAACCACCTTACCTTGATGGTCTGGTAAATATCATTTATGTACATGATTCTTTAGATGAGACTATAGGTTTATATAATCATGCCCCTCTAGCTGATAGGGAGAAAATCAAAAATGCTATCATAAAATATTTGATCACTTTTGATAAGATAGTTAATGGTGTTGATAATAAGTTTCTTAAGGAATTATTAGAAGTAATGACAACAAGGAGGAAGGATGCAGTAATAAAGGTGTCCATTATGTGAACATGAACATTAGACATGGTAAGAATCCCTTTATCTAAGGAGGATAGAACCAAGATTTTTGTTGTCTCTTAGCACAAGATTTAGAACAAAGGAAAGAGTAAACTTCATAATTGGAGTAGATTTGGATGACTATCAGAAGATGGTCAAGCAGATTGAAGATTTAGTAATTGAGGTTGCAAAAAAGTTGAAGAAGACTTTGTGTTCTCCTATAAAGTATAAAAATATAGGAACTGGTATGAAAGGGAATTCTCAAGGTGCAAGAAATAGTGGAGTTGATCCAAAAAAGAAAATAAAGGAGTAGATAAGAGAAGATTTAGGTCTAGGAACTGGTCTAAATGACCAAATAGATGTAGATAAGAAAATAGAGAATGTTGTAGAATTGTTTTGGGAGGAGACAAAAGAGAAGGAGAAGATAGTGGAGAAGGAGAAAAATAAGGAGAAGGGAATGGAGGAAGATAGAAGATGTCTACCGGAGAATCTGTTAGACCCTTTGGAGATTCTATATCAAAATTGTTATAATTACAAATGAAGTTTGCACCAATAGTTACTACTAAGGTATTTCAAGTACCTATGTCCCAAGGTCAAATGGAGCTTAACCAGTTGTCACCCCTTCACATGTTACATATGGATTATGTTCTCGATCACACAACACAGAATAAGTTTATCATGTCATGGGTGGAGCACACAAAATTGATTAATGATGCAATGAAGTTTCTTCATGAGAAACTTCTAGAGGTTTTAATAGATGAGTCTCTAAGTGATGTGGAGTATCTGCAAGTTTTTCTTACTGGTTTAAAAGATCATCCTTCTAACTTAGAAGCAACAACTTTTAAGGATGTAGAGAAGAGAGTGTTATAACCCCAAAATTTCATAATAATACCTAGTACCCCTAGCATCTCATTCGTCACCAAGCTTTTGTGTTTAATGTTGAAGCTATAGAAGTTTTCTTTTACCTAACATAGAATCCCACATATTGTCTCCATTATGCCCTCATGATATATGAAAAATTCTTGATAAACCCAAGAAAGACCAGTAAGATAAACTCACTAAGCAAACATTTCATGTACATATCAGGATAGCTATTCCAATCTGATAAATCAATGTGAGATATTGATATTGAAATAGCTAACCCAATCCAATAGATCAATATTGAACCAAGCATGTGGATGTCTATCAGAATAACCACCAAATAAGGATAAGCAGTATTTTGCAATGTCGACAGAGTAAGCTATCCCGACATACACACATTTCGGGATACATCATCCCGACGAAAGAAAATACAAAAGGAGCATTATGAAAGTATATCAGAATAACGCATCAACAAGGTTCCGATTACTAAAGCTATCATGATGGTGAATAAATATAATGGCATCGAGGGAACTATCTCAATTATGCACTTATGACCGATGAACTCATATCAGTAAAATATATGGCAATAGAGGAAAACAAAGCTGATACCCTATTAGTATAACTAAAGAGATTAGGATAATGAATCACCTATGATCTGATAGCATAACTTATTTTGAGAATAGGCATATGAATGGTCATCTAAATAGTTACTCCAATGGCATGCTTTTGGTTGAAATACTCTATCGGTATGACTGGTGAGACCAGAATAATGGATCATCTATGAACCGATAGTCCAGCCTATTTTGAAAATGATTACATGAAGTGACATTGCAACAACTGCTTTGATAGTGCACTCTTGATAGAATACCTATATCAAAATAACATATAGCGATGGGCAGAATCAAAGGTGAAGATCTTCATCAGGATGACTTGTCAAGTTGAGAAGATAGTTTTTAGGTATGTCGATAGTTGAAACAATCCCGATAAGCACCATCCAAGATGTGTTCAACATAGGTAACCCGAAGACCAAAATCAATTTGGTGGTTACTTATCGGTATAACATATGCCGAAATGACGTAAATTACAGATAATTTCCAGCAATGACTAAATTGTCAGAAAGGCACCAAGCTAAGAGATGTGATGGATGAAGTGAAGCAATGTAATCCTAGTATAGGATATTTATATGTATAACATTAGAGATTTTAGGAGAGAGATTATATTTTGTAATATATGATACTGTAAGGATATTATCACTGTTGTAATACATATTTTCAAGCAATACAAGAACCCATTCTTTTATTTTCAAATTGTGTTGTGGATTCTTTCATCTTCGGATCAGTTCTGTATTATAATTGTCTGTGGTTGATAATTACTACTTGAAATCACCATGTGAAGAAATTGTATGGTGTTACATAGTTGGAGGATCAAGATACATCTGAGAATCATTTTACTTGTTGTGTCTTGTCTAATTGGTCTTTCACAAGGTTAAATTCAATTAGACTAACTATGAAAAATATTATACAATTATATAGCATTGGAGGTTAGGTAGTTGACAGATCCATCCAAGCGAGGATTTAAAAATTGTCTTTCAGAATTATACATAGAGTTTGCAAGTGAATGACTCTATTTCCCAAAAGAAATAAGGTACTGGTCTAATTACATAAAAAAAAATTAATTCAAATCACTTACCAACACTTTTTCAGTTTCTATTTTATGTTAGTAGGAGATATAAGTAGAAGTTAGAAGGAATGATAGTTCAGAAATTAGACAGTAGGAACCTGATTAGATAAAAATATAATTAGTTAAAGAAGATCACCAAGAGAGTAGGAGAAATCATATAATTGAAAGATAGTTTGTCCCAAAGACACATGCCCCTTTGAGATAAACAACAGAGGTAGAAAATACAATGTACATATCTGCTATAAAAGCACCAAGTAAGAAGATTAGTTGGTGAGTAGGTACACTCGCCTAGGTTCTACAGAGCTTGAAGTGAGGGAGTTAGCAACCTTGAAAGGTTCACTCTGTTAGTTGGCCAAATCAATTGGAAGGTTCGAAGATAGGATCAGGTATCACCTTAGAACTTTTCCAATCTATTGATTTGAGAACCAATAGATTGGCAACTCTACTAGGGATAATTAAAAAAGAACACTATTGTGGGAAAGGACTCGAGAGAAAATAATAACAAAATATTCCTCTTGAAGAGAGGTGGTGACTCTAATATAAGAATACACATCTGCATGTATCAAAGGAGGTCTCTAAGACAAGGACATCCCCTCATACAAATGGAGTTCAATCAAAAAAGAAATAAAACCAGTCAAAAGGAAAACAACTCACCAGACAATGCAATGGAGCCCAAAAATCTATTCCTTGATGAATGGTATAATAAGTATAATGTTGAAAAGGAATGCATTCAACACCCATCTTTCAATTTGCAAAAAAATATGTTTTCAGCTGGTAGGGGAGGTGAGGACATGGATTTCATTGTTGTAGATAGAGCACAAAAAATAGAAGCACAAAGTTCATTCACAAGAAAGATTTAGTACTCCCCCTGGTTTCTCTTTTGGACCCTCTGCACAAAGTTCATTCACAAGAGATTCTGGAATGAATTCTACAAGTTCAAGAAACTCGAATGGATTACCAAGGCGGTTTGAAGAACTAGTAAAATAGGTTATGGAAACAGCTCTTGAAATGAGAAATCGAGGAATGACACAAGAAGCCTTGGATGCTTGTGCCAGGTTAGGCATAAAGCTTGATGAAGCTGAATTGATCAATGATTTACAAAGACATAACAATGAGGGTTAAAGAGAAATTGAATCCCAAAGGCCCCCTCAAGGAGGATATTTTGTACCTGGGACACACAGCGGAGGTCAAAACTTCAGAGCCCATGAAAACCCTTTATACCAAAGACCTATCCAAAATCATAGGCTAGTTAATTTGGCCCACAATCAAAACCCTCCTCAATATTATCTATATAACTAGCCTTGACCTAAATAACAATATAATCTATATAATCCATATAACCTTACAACTTTTCCAATCTATTGATTGAGCACCGACAGAGAGTATAACAAAAGAAAGTAAAGGAGTTAGTGGATAGGTGTGCAGACACACACACTTGGCTAAAGGATGGCATAAGTATGTTTGAAAAGGTTATGGATGATGTAGTGGTCATTTACCAATTTTTTCATTAGTTTCCAGAATCCACTAAGGAAATTAAAAGTCAAATACAAATTGTGGAAGTATATATTGTACAACTTTCTAGTTCAACAAATTTGAAGAAGGATGTAGATAGAAATGGAAGAGCTCAGATGGAGAGTTAATATTTAAAAATAAATATACTAAATAATAAAAGGGACTATATCAAGCAATACTTTGGTTTTCTAAGTAATAAAGGATTGATATCTCTAGCCTAGACATATGTTCAGTAGGTGTAGTAATAGAGGATTGATTTAGTGTTCATGTGGATGTGCAAAAGTTGATTGTGGATGATTCAAATGGTACATCCAATTGTATTATGTCTTTTTGAAGCTTTGGAGATGATCTCAGTGGTCAATTGTTGGTATTCGCTAATTGTGACTATTTTGGTGAACATTCTATTAGAGTGTTCTTAGAGTTTTGGGTTGCATTGTGGCACATTGCCTCATTAGTTGGTGGATTTGTAATATGATATTGTTGGATGAAAATGTCGTATATATCTTAGTTTCTATATTCTGATTTGACCTATAGTTAAAGTTATATTGGTCTATGTACCGACTTGTGTAGTGATAGAGTGACAATTTGTTGAAATGTATTGCATTCCTCTACCTTCAATACTTTTTGTGCTGCAATATAATGGTTTAGCCATGTTGGTGTCTAATAATTCTATTTGGTGCACCAAAAAGTGTTTTTGGTGGATTTCATCATGTTTCAAACTATTTTGGTCAGTAGGCATTAACAATTTTATCTCTTGGAGTCAACCTATGATGTTTTGGTCTATGCAGTAGCATGCATATCTATAAGAAATTATTTGGGATTAACAAGAAGGTGTGATGACATGGTGTGATGCTTCACATGCCTCATTCTACCTTCCATATTACCTTCAAGAGTGTTTTTGGGCTGATTTTTTATTACACTCTACATCTAATTAGGTTGACCTAATTGATGTTGTATACACCTAAAAATGGTCTGAAGATAATTAATTGAATAAGCAATTATTCAATTAATCCCCCTTCCTAATTTAATTGAATTCACTAAGCAATTTAATTTGTAATCACATAAATCTGTCCACTTAATTAAATGAATATTTAATATTTATTTGATTATTTAACTATCAATTAATAATTAATTAAATTAATATTTAATTAATTCATCTCAACCCTCTTCTCCTATTAATTAAATAAATTATTCAATTTATTTGATTTAATTCACTTAACCAAATTCAGTCCATTAATTAAATAAATAAATCATATTTATTTAATTAAATTTTCTCTCACATTTAAATAAATTAATATTTATTTAAATTCCCTCAAAATCCCACCTCTCACATTTAAATAAATTAACATTTATTTAAATCACCTTTATCCTCTACCCACTTGCATTTTCCTACAAATGCAAGTTGCACAACTATTTTAAATAAATCATTTATTTAAATCACCTTTATCCTCCACCCACTTGCATTTTCCTACAAATGCAAGTTGCACAACTATTTTAAATAAATTATTTATTTAAAATCCTATTTATCCTCACCCACTTGAAACCTTTAATGGTTTCCCTTAAAGTCTTCAAACTTAATGGCTTCCTTCTAGAGTCTTCTCAAACCTTTAATGGTTTCCCTTAAAGTCTTCAAAACTTAATGGCTTTGAAGTCTTCAAACTTGATGGCTTCCTTCTATAGTCTTCTTAAGCCTTTAATGGTTTCCCTTAAAGTCTTCTTAAGACTTTAATAGCTTCCCTTAAAGTCTTCAAGCCTTTAATGGTTTCCCTCAAAGTCTTCAAGCATTTTAATGCATTATCTTCATTTTTCTCATTTAAATAAATTAATATTTATTTGAATATTTATCCAAAAGCAAATTACACCATTTAATTGAAATAAATGATTTTATTTTAATTGAAAATACCAAAATTCCTCCCACTTGCATTTTCCTACAAAATCCACTTGCATGCCTAAACCCCTTCTAGATTCTTCTAAACCAGTCCTAATTAACCTAATCCATCCCCTAAATATTGTCACATTCCTAAGCAAATTGGAGTCACTTCTCAAAGACTCCAAAGTCTTTGAAAAGCAATTAATGTTTTGTGTGTTCAACAAATTAACCTCAAAAGTCTTCCAAACCACTTATGGCTCTTACATGACCATTAATGGTTAATTCCACTTGCACCCATGGTTAAGGACTTTGACCCCTAACTTAACCCTCATGTAACCCATGTGTCTCTTCAAAGCATTTATTTCTTTGACTAGGGTAACCATCATGTCCCCTCAAGCATTTAATGCTCCTTATCTCTCCTCTCAAGCCTCCTCATGGTGACACTTGTCAACATGGGATTGGGTTGAAAGTCTCACATGGATTGAATATCTTTCAATCCTAACCCTTGTTAAGATTACTCAATCTTAACCCTTCATTTCCCCATTTCTTCTATAAATAGAACCCTTCTCCTCAAGCAAAGAAAGAAGCATTAGAGTATTGTTGTTATACTGGTATTAGCATAGTGCTTTTTCATAGCATCACTATCTACACTTGCATAGCATTTGCTTATCATATTCAACCATCTTGAATCTCCATATGGCATCCATGGCTAGTGCTAAAAGCTGAGAGCTACACTCATTTGGGACTTGGAGAGGGGAGAAACAAGGGAGAAGCATCGAAAGGCATCATGGAAGCATCTTAGGGAGGCTCTTCTCCTTTCTTTTATTTTGTTAAACTTCTTTCATGCTTTTTGAAATCTCTTTTGATATGTTTGGAATGGTTTTTAGTTCTTTGTTTTGTTTTTATGGTTGAAACTAACTTATTAACATTGAACTTTGTTGTTTGCTTGTCCCCATTTCCATGAAATCATAATTAAATTCCCCCTTTTATCTACTTATTAATAAATCTAAGGATTTATTTAATAGGTTCATTTCAATAATCCCCTTTCATTAATTAATTCAAATTAATTGATTCCCCCATCAAATTCATTTCTTCTAAACCTCCTAATTAATTAAAACAAATCAAATTAATGAGTTGTTGAAATTAATTAGTCTTTTCCTATTATTTGAATTTTTAAATTCATATTCTACTAATTCCTAACCACCTAACCTAACCCATTCCGTCTAAGCCCAAGTTTGCCTAACTCCATCCTAGCTTGCACATCCTAACCACCATGTCTCCTTTCCTTGAACACTTTACCCTCTCATGAGCAAAGCTTTGTGACACTTGTCACTAAGTGTTCCCTTTCATCCAACCTCTTCTAGAAGCTTCTTGACACTTGTCACCATGGAGATGACATTGTTCCCTTTCACCCAACCCATTCTCCTACCAACCTCCAATTGTTCCCTTTAATCCAACCTCTTT